>NW_008794543.1:7791857-7825291 GCF_000699145.1 Aptenodytes forsteri | reverse complement strand
CCGAGTCCCGAGTCCCCCACTCGGCCCGTGGAATGCCTCTCCTTCCAAGAGGCGCCCACGCCCTCCCTCGTAAACTGCCATGCAAACTGCCGTGCCACGCCCTAGCTCATGTGCCACGCTCTGTTTGCTCATCCTGGTCGCAGCGCTCCCTGGGGCTGCCTTTAGTGGGAGTGGGGGGTGGCAGCCATTACACCTGGTCCCGCCCACACCTCTGCTCGTCAGCCATCCTTGTGAGAGCTGCCGGCTCCCAGCATGTCTCTGTGCTCCCCTTTGGTTCCCCAGCTCCGGAAACCCCCTTGTACGCCGCGATCTGCCGCTCTGCTGTGGGACGCGCCTGCACTGGAGCTGATCGCCTCTGTGAGTGACGAATTCCTGACTCATAATCTCAGAGACTCTATTTTCCAGTACGTTTCCCATTTGTGGTTACATTTCTTGAAAGAGAGCAGCTAAAGTGGCCAACTCTTTCACAGACTCCTTTTTGTTTCCTTCGAACCTGAGACAGTTAGATTCATGTAGTCTCCTCAAACCTTATTCCTTCCTTAGGCATCTAGAGGCAGTTCTGGCACTCTCCGCACCTAACTGTGGATAATCATCTTCTCTCTGGAGTTGTAAGTGTGGAAGACTAGGTGCCATTTACTGTACTCAGATATTAATGATTCCTTGACTCTGTGAACAGCACAATTTCCTTCTGTATACATTTCAGTATGACGTATCTCTGTTCACTGAGCTATATAGTTCACATAAGCTTGTAAAGTAAGTTGCTACAAAATACTGACTATAAATATATAAATGGAATGAATTTTATGAATGAAGCTTGTTACTGTCTTGTTACGAGGCAACTTTGGGCTGAAAATCCAACTGTGCTGAAAAATATCCCAAACCTTTTCAGACATCCTCCCCCAGACACTGTAAACACACAGATCTATTTATAAGCTTCTGTCATTAGGCTAAATTTTAATATTCGGGACAGAATTTTGCCCGTATTTTGAACTTCAGCTAGAATACCATCCTGTTCTCTAAAATATATTCCAAATTATTAATTTATTTCACTGTTGATTTTACTGTAGTAAGTGAAATTCAGGAAAAAGAAAGAGCACCACAAGAGGATTTGCATGGATCAGTACAGGTCAGATTACGTTACAAAGTGTTCTGAGAAATTTTTCAAACACATTGAAAGGCTTCTTACCAAGTACCATAGAAGACCTAGTGAACTGAAACCTGACCATATGATATCTTATGATATATGAACTGAAGCCTGACCATAAGATATAATAAACTGAAAAACGAGAATGCTACTGCATGCTTCTCAAAGGTTCTGTAGTAATTCTTCAAGTTTTCATTTTTTTCCTTCAACTTCTGTAAGATCCTCTATCAGAATGTTCTAGCTTCTAGATTCATAAACATCTTTTCTCTACTATTCACTGGCACAAATCCAAAAAGATAATTTTAAAAAAATTATTTCATTGCTGCTATACAAAATATGGTGTACTTAGAAATATTTTACCTGTCTATAAGTAGGCAGTCTGCCAAAGAGACGTTGAACACCCTATCATAATGCTACATACTGTATACAGTTAAAATACAAATTCATATGAGAATGAGAATATTAATCTAATTGTGCTAAGGAAGTAATAAAAATGATGAAAAGCTTTTTTAGACACTAATAAATGTGCATATTTCACTTAATACAATTAATTGCAAAGCTGAACTGGATATGCATAAAATCCTTAGAATATGATTTGGCTATTTTACTTTTTATGCTATAATACTGCATTTCAAGCATTAAATACAATTCCAGAGTCATTCTCCATAGTGTATCTTAAACAAAAAAACTTTTGCTTTTAGTATCAATTCAGTCTAACAGACTGAATAAATAAGCATATTTTCACAAATTACTTCGCAACTGAAACATTCCTTGGTGTCCCAAGACAGTTATGAAATGCACATAATTAAACTAGTGATCAAGAAGTGAGAAGCCAGAAGGAAACGACACATTCTCTAATGCTTTCTACCTGCTGCAGATGTCAGTGTTATCATCAGCAGGCTCAGATGCCTGACTAGACGCAAGTGATGGGCCCTGAATCAATACAGTGCCATATACTTTACAAAGAGATTGCAATTACTGACTTGGAAAGCACTCTTGCAAAATTTCAATATTAGGTCAATATACTAAATGCCTCTATTTTGATCCATGTTGTGTTAGCTCAAATGAAGAAATACATTTTAAGCTGCTTCTTCAGACAAGTTACTAAGTATATGCAGAGATTATTATTATAAAAAGATGCACAAGTGCGGGAAGTGCAACAGTGCACACTAAAACCAGTCTTTTATATTTATAAAAAATTTAAAAAAATCAAAACCTTTTTAATGAAGCAAATGCTATTTTTTTAATTATATTTTCACACTTCTTTGTTACGTCTAGGTGAACTTTTACAATTTAATTTACTTTTTACAAGTAAGGGCAGGTTGTATATAAACACTGACTCTTCAAAACTAGAGTGTACATATATGTATAAAAGGATATACATATAGACACGCATATAGTATGTACACATATAAAAATATGTAACTATTACAAACACATATGCTTCAAAAAGAAATGTAGTAGCTGTAACAGTAATTCCAGGAGAAAAACCCAACTATTTGGGGTTAATGGTATTTTGAAGATTCCAGGAGAAAAACCCAACTATTTGGGGTTAATGGTACTTTGAAGGAAAACTCCATGGTGACTGAAGTAGTTCTTCTATTGACATACACTTAAATAATCTGTACATTATTAAGAGCAATTTCTCTCTCTTTTTAAAACGCTTTTTTTTCCTTGTCACTAACAGAGAAGGCTGTTTCAGTATGAGGGGAGTACAAGATTCAGCACTGTTTTTAGTATGGAATTCAGCCAGTTTCCAAACTTAAATACCAAGCAGACCCTTAGCCAGTTTGCCTTGTGTCACAGCCCTAGTCAATGGTGCTCTGCCAGCTTCACCAGCTGAGAATCTGCATTGAACTTAAATATGTGTTTTTGCTGAATGAAAACAAGGTTCAAAACTGGACCGTTTCCTACTAAACTATCCTGAATGAATAGTGCCACCTGCTGAAGCCCTAACTCAACGAATACTTCGCTGTAAACATAAGTTTTGAATGCAGTTACTCTAAGTGCTCTACTGATTTAAGGCCAGAATTGCAATTATCATTCCCAGAAGCCCTTTCATGTTCAAAAGAAGCTTCCCTTCCAAGTGACAGTTTTGCTATTCCTTCTTAGCTTCATAGCATGATAGCTGCCTCACAGACTGGTACTGAAAAAAGAAAATCCAACCTATTTCCTGTTATGTGATTCCTTCTTTGGGCAAAACCACTGTAGATAACTGCAATTCATATATGGCTATGTTGCTAATATACAACTTCAGCTGTCATAAAACATTCAGATATCGGATACATCAAAGAAAAATATTGCCATTTCAGCAAGGTGGTCTGAGTAACAACAGACATTTGTATACAGTACCAGTTTCTAAAGCACTGTTAAAATGCCTTCTGTGTCTATTAATCTCATTTTTAAATAAATGAAGAGGAAGCTGTTTTGGACAAGAATAGATCTATTTCCCAGTTTAATCAAACTCTTTGGCCATTCACACATGCCTGTAACAATCTGCTATTGGTTTTGGTCATTTTGAAGGAATAGATGTACATTTATGAAGATGAAGAAGCAACTTCCTTCACTTCCTTTCAGGATGCTGCCAAGTGAAGGCTATACTTGCTGAAAATGAGACTTTTGTCATCACTTCCCTGCTGACGCACACTGAATCTTACCTATTTATAAAGAAAAAGTTGTTCTGTGGAAATTACTCAAGAGGAAAGTTTGGGTTTGATGGCGATATGACGGATAAATGTACAAAAGATAGCTTCCCTTGTTTGTAGCCACAAAACTGAGTGCAAATCGAAATCTATTTGCATCTCTAAATAGTCATTAGGAAAACATTAGATACCCAACATCTTCCTGCATATGTATTTCAATTCTTCACAGAAAATGCAGAACTATGTTTAACAAAACTCTACAGAAAGAGTGTTCAGGAAGAATAAATATAGATTAAACATTTGAAATGTCTTGCTAAATTGATTTCTCTCACTCAATCTTTAGAACTCATAACAAATACAAAATACCATCATCAAGTCTATTCATGTTATTGAAGTTTGGAAAATTCATAGCTAAACATGGGGTTTTGACAGGGCAACAACCACTGCTCTAGCAAAATTTCATATAAGGAAATTAATTTAGCTTGTTCGCTATGTGAATATATATGGACCCACCAGGACAATGTTGGTGTTAAAGAGCAGAAAACTACAAGTGTCAATCAAAGAAATAAAACAAAAAAGTTTTCAGCAAGGCTTTGAAATGCAAAGGTCTTAACTGCAGGAATTATTGTGAAATTTCTCAGCACAAGTAAGACCAGATCCTCAGAAAGACTAATGGATACAACTATTGCATTGAGCTTCTAAAGAACTGCTGAATCAGGAATTCAATGTTCGCTTGTAATTTGTGCCCTGCAATTCTCTTGAAAAAATGTTTTGTGCACTGCAGAATAAAAAAGTTGCTTAAAAAAGATGCGGTAGGTAAAATTCAGAAGAGCTGTATTTTTCAAGAATGCAATATCCATGAAACAATTAAAAAAAAAAAGTGTACACATTATTAGGAGAAAGTAGAGCTCTGGCATTTAACACACCAGTGTAAACCCAAGTAGTTAATAATAGCAAGAAACCTCCTATTTCCAGCAGCAGTATTATGAGCTCTATGAACAAAAGGCAACATTTTAATCAGTGAAGTGGTAACTTACAAGAAGATATGTAGTTCTACTGCAGAGATAACAGAATGAAAAGATAAAAATAATAAACAACGGATGGATGAATGGATGGAGATATCTGTGTAAAAAGATTATCTCAATCATAAATTTTCTTTAAAAAGTTTAGTTTTATATATTACTGCCAGAAATTTTATAGTGGTTCTTCTTGAAAAGTGTAAGGTGAAGACCATAAAAATAACTTCTTTTTCCCTGAAACACTATGCCTGACCTCCAACTTGGCAGATTTACAGATCTCATTCTCATGTTAGCAAAATGATGATTTAAAAACAGAACATGTTTTTTATAAAAGTGCATGTCACATGTTCATGTGCATTCTTTTCCATTTTTGATTTGCACCAACATTCAGTGTTTAAAGCCTCATTAAAAAACATCTGGTGAGAACTATTATGTTTAAGCAATGGACAATTAATTTCTCCTCCACCCAGAACTCCCCTTGACAAACCGAAAACCATAAAATGTCTGTAATCAACATATGAGACATTTCAAATAAGAAAATATGAGTAAATCAAATTTCCAACAACAAAAAAGAACAATTTTACAAGTGTGTATTTGTAAAAACAATCTCACTGAGAGCATTAGTGAAAACAAGCAAAACATTATTCACTGAGTAATATTTGTCCAGAGCTAATGAGGTAATTTTTTGCATTCTGACTTTTGTACCTCCATGACTTACCACTATGTCTGAATTGACTGTGGAGAAAAATAAGCAGCCGGTTTATATTTCCGACTAAAATGTTTACTGTGCTGTTGGTTTGTACCAAAAGCAGAATTCAATAGACCTAGCTAAGAGAAGGTGTCAAACTCCATGAGAACATCTGCTTTCCTGTACGGTTTTTGTCAGAGCATGTACCCTTATTGAATGTAAGAGCATTATTGAAAATCAAAGTACTTTTTTTTTTGGTCTTGACAATTGTCAACTGTATGTTGAGTCAATGGCCCGGAAATGATACATAATTATGCTGCTCAGCAAGGACTTGCAAAAAAGATTGAATTTAGAATAGAATAGCACGTTAAACACATATGAGTTGGACACGATCCATGTTGTTGTTCTCACAACTTGTAACATTAATTTTGTACTTTGTTAAATATTTACCACATAGGGAGGGATGAAATTACTGGAAAGAAAGCAGCATGCTTAAGAAAGCACGAACCACAAAAACAAGTGGAAAGGCAAACCCTCAGTGCACATCAGCCACCTAAAATTCTATTAAATGAAAGTACCTATACTTATATAAAGTACTTCCTCAGCCAAGAAATAAATGTTACGTAAACTTGAAATATTCAGGTGCTTCTGAGAATGAGCTCTGTAGTATTTGCATCTAGTTTTAGAATGTGCATAGTGTCACAGATAAACCATGCAGATTTATAAGTATATTGCTAATGTACACAAACAATTTTGTAGGCAAAGACAAAAAATATGAACTGTACTTTTTCGCATAAGAGAGTAAGGTAATTTATTGAACTACTCACACTGAGGAAAAAAAAACATTCAAGAGAGAAATTAAGGAATCTGAGAGATGACTTCATAAGAGTATTAATAGGTGACATGACGGATATTGGCAAGATATAATTATCAATCTTGATAATAACATTTGACATACTGATAAAAACTGCTGATTCATATTTCAATTCAAAACTAATGGATCTGATAAAGCATCTGATAATGTCTGTATAGAGTGGAATGGTTATGAGGATGATAGGAATCATCCTGATGTGTTTAATGTATTTGAAATTTCATTATCAGAGATACTAAAATAGCTTATACACAATCAAGACAGATTCTAATTCTGCTCACAAACAGAATATTTCTGGACATAGATCATCTAAACACAATTATCAGCTTCTTCTATCCTACCAATGTGTACATATTCCCAATTTTTTTTGTAACAAATATTTTTTTCAAGCTCTAAAATGCATCACATTATTCCAGTGACGATTTGAAATCTTTCTTGAACATTTTAGTTGTTGCCTCTTGAGTTTTACATCACCCTTTTCCAGTTTCATAAAATCTTCAGTTTCCCATTACATGATGAATATCGGTGGGACAATGCAGTTGCCATGGTTCCTGTGCGAAGTAGGGAGTCTGCCCCTCACTCCACTGTTCAAGGCAAATGGCAGAGGTTTCTGCATCTCTCTTCTACACTCCAACAAAATTATACTGAGATCCCACTGTATTATATACAAAAATACAAAAGTAAATCCATTTTCACTGTTAGTAACATCCTGGTTACTGACACTGGATATGGCTGTCTCAGCAACATATTTGAAGACAAAGCGTGCAAGACAAATGGCAACTGAAGGTATAAAACTAGAAAAGGTGATGGCATAGGAAAAGTTTGAAGAAACAGCTTGACATGCATTTTGGAAAAAGCATTTCAAGCACAGGCAGAGTCTGTGCTCTTCACAAACAGAGGAAACCATTATTATGTTTCAACGATTTAAATGTAATTTCAGAAAAACTTGTGGATTCAGAGAATAAGAGCATAGATATCAGGAGTGGGTTATATAGCTTCAAAGGTTAAGTATAAGACCAGAAATAAAAGCAAAATGTGAATTTACGGGCAGAATTTCAAACTAGGAAAAGCATTTTCCAACTTAAATCTGCATTGCAGGTGACAGATTCAAAGTACAAATGTACTTTCGACCTATAAACTGCATCATTTTAATTCCAGTAACATAAAGACATTTCAACTACTTTAAAAACCAGGAAGATTAAGAATCCTAATATGAATTTCAGCAACACAAAATGTGTTTCTTCAGCAAAACATGTACATTTGTTTCCTGCCTTAGTTTTCAGCCTAGGTCTCATCACCTGTATAAACAATACAATGACATAGACAATATAATTGCTTAGATTAATTTGAGTTCTGTAATCACATCTAGCTATATAGTATTATTCTTTTTGCTAAATATGAAAGAAATATCATATTCTATGCAAAAATGTAGCCACATTTGTCAGAAACCTGTTTTCCTGCATAATTTTCAATTGCCAGTAGTACTATGACACCAATTATGTATTACTTAGATCATTATTTTTAAAATAGTCTTTCATGTTGACATGCAGTTTTATTTCTCAAGGTATGACATTAACACATTAGCGTCACAAGCTTTTCTGTTGATCCTCCATGGATTACATTGCAACACAAATGTACTTATTCTGGAATCACATAATGTATTTCTGTAAAACTGGTTTTAGCATTCTCTTGGACTCTAGATAAGATAGTCTACAAAGCGGATTTTTCTGAACCTGGCTGTATTTCTTAACGGGCAGCAAAAACAGATTACTTTCAACAACTTTAAAATTTCTCTAGCAGGTTAGGAAAATTATCATTTTTAGTGGTACAACCGCTCTCTTTACAAGCTTCCTTGATGAAAGAGAATTTAGTAAACAGTTACACTCCTGTATGTTAAAAATGTTATACTCCTGTGTGTGCTTACAGAGATGACAGGAACACTTGATTTATTTACCAAATACTTGTGCTAGAAGCCCTGTAAGAGTTACAGGTTCTTCATTTTATTATGCGTAATTTCTCACAGTGTAACATCAAGGCTAAAATAAACTGTTGGGCCTAAACTGGAATCAAATTCATTTTCTTAAAATCACAAATATAGTATCTGAGTTTAAAACAGTCTTCAGTCTTTCCCCCATTGTGAATTTCTAGCTGCTCCCAGGGTAGACACTTGCACGCCTGTGTCTGAGATGCTGATCAGGAGGCTGATCCAACCAAGAAAATTTCTTTGTTGTTGTTTAAGCTTAATTTTCAGCCTAATCAGGTAATTGACCATATGACCCCATGGATACCAGCTGCCATTTTAAGAGAAACAACAGAACAACAGCATAGAAGTATGAATCTGGGAGGTCACAAGGGAAAATTAGATCAGTGCTTTAAGAAACTTTCTTTTTTTGAGACTGCACTTAGAAGACAGTCAGATCCAGGAATGCCTCGAAGTTGATCTCTGTGGTCATGCCCCATGCAGTCAAAAATCAACGTATCAGGATAAGCAAGGATACCTAATAGGAGTAAAGGAAGAGAAAGACAGCTGAAAGGAGTGATGCGTACAGATCTTGAGAAACCTGGGTTGGCAGTAGCATCAAAAGGGATGCTGAGGACCTGGGGACAAATGAGGTGGTTGAGAGATGTAGAAAGGGAAGAAAGGGAACTGGGGAAGTGGAGAGAGGACTCCAGAACAACGTGGCTTAAGGGAGTTCAAGCTGATTACACTGGGAACTGTAATTGTGATGGGGGGTGTGGGAAGTTTTGGGGAACTCCTCTTTTCCCATCCAGCACCTACTTTTGTTCCATCATACCTCGTCTACTCCCTCCCAGTACTCATAAACCCACGCTGCTTCAGCTTCCCACTCTCTTCCCTTCCACACAGTATGCCCCTACTGCCAGGCTTCTGCTTCAGGCACACCTGCAAACTGGAAAGGGGCAGAGCCTGGCTAGAAAATTGGACTGAATGACCTAGTGGGAAGGACAATCCAATCCTGCCACCAGAGGTGGACTTGGAGGCAGGAAACAGCAACTGCCTTTCTCAAAGAAAGCAAAGATCTGTGTAAGTAGAAGACCAGTCCCTGGACTAGCCAGTTTTTTCTCCTCTCCCTAGGCAGCTATTTTTTCTGTAACTAATAATGGCTTATTGAGTTTTCTATCTGCCCCTATGCATGGTAAAAATAAAACTCCATCAAATAAGATACCTATTCCCACCGAATTCAAAGTGCTTGCAATATTTTGACTTAACTAGTATTTGGATTCAGGGATACAGCAGATGTTTCATCTTCTTTTTTGTTCTTAAAGGTTCATAATCTACCATTGCAAACAGTAGGTATTACCGTAAGGTCTCACTCTCATTCATTAATTCTTCTCCAAATATCCTAATAAAATATACACCGGATCTGTATTTAGAACCACAGGAAAGACCTACAAGCCAAATGGATTTGTAATAACATCAGTAGGTTGCTGTGAGGTATCTATACAATTTGCAATGATTTGAAGGTTATCTAATGACAAACATAATAATTATTTGTCATAAATACTAATAAAACTTATTAATACTGGGTTGTTTAACTAAAGATGACTTGCGATTTTGTTCATCAGAGCAATGACCTGCCAGGAGTTTTAAAGGATATATTCAACTAGTAACTAGGATTACACTTTGTTCATAAAACTGTAAAAGGATTAACATGGTGTTAACTATACAATAATAATGGCCAGGTGACAGATTCCATTTACAATGACCTTTTGATCATGTCCCCGAGTCTTTGCCTCTTATCGCATCTGCACACTCCTAGCATTTTTCACAACTCTTAAAAAGAGGTATTCATTTCACTCCTGTTAGAAGGGCCACACTTCAAATTCGCTATTATCAAGTATGCCATTTTCACACTACAATAGGACAGGAGTGGTTTTGTGGTATACATCAAATATGATTTTTTTTATCTTTCAACTCTGTGTCATTAGAGACTGGCCTCTCTACTGAGTTGTGGGCCCAGTGACTCTGTTTTTTCAGACACAAAGATAAAAACTATGATTCATGTTCACTGGGTCCACTAAGACTCAGAACAAAGAGGTGGTTTTCTGTGGGGACTAGAGACTTTCCCATGACCAAATTACTGGAAATAAACTGAGCCACCCCTTCACCAGTTAGCAGGGACCTCAACACTGTTCCTTATCATTCTCTGATGCAGAACTCCTCTCCCCTGTCTCTCTTGAGTAACTTGGGCTTTACCTTTACTATGACTTGATCATAGGACTTGAAATCATCCAGCCACAGGACCTCATGAGATGGCTGGAAAATCAGGTTATCCATTTTAACACATTTGTAAGAACTTAGTAAAAGAGACAGAAACCTACAAAATAGTCATTGGCTAAAACAAACTATGAATGTTGCTCTTAATACATTACTGCATTTATACTTCTCACTCTGGGGTTTAAAATATCTTTAAGCTTCACATTTAATATTTCACATTAGCCAGTTTGGAACCACCTGTGGAAAAACATTCCTTGGTCAAATGTACAGGTTGTCTTTGTTTTGTTCTTAAGCCAGACTGTCAATCATGCACTCGTTCTTACACAACTTACTATTGATCATTAATTAATTACAATAAAAACTGAACCACATCTTCAGTATTTAAAGACATGATGATTCCAAAGAAAGTATGATGATTTATACCAGATAATGGCAAAGCATTTCACACATAACATACCAAAGATAAAAAAGGCAAAAAGCTGGAAAAATGATTTTGATGAACACAGACTTGGTGAATCTGAGACATTTTTGTGCCACCTACTCTGCTATTGCAATTTGCTACTCTGCTCTCAGATATGTATGGGTAAAACAGATGCACCAACACAGTAGTTGTCTCAGCCATAATCTACAAGCATTTTTAAATGAAATTTACAGTTCCTAAATATATGAACACCTTCTTCAGCTATATAAGCCTAGCTAAATACTAGGTAGGATTCAGGAAAACAAGCTTTTGATAAGGGAACACCAAAACTTGGAGGACAAATGGAGTAAAAATTGCAAAAGACAAATCTGAAACCACTCCAGTAAAATATACTCTCAGAGCATATTAAATACGAGTATAAATATGCATGTCTTGAGTTCTTGCTTCGCCTTATATCCTTTCATTATCTTCCATAACTGCTGCCACAGAGGGAGGGTACTAATACATTTTTTACCTACCAAAGCTGTGAAAACGTGCACCAGGCCTACATGGCAGGCTGATCCATCTTTGAAATAGTCTCTTGTTAATTGTTTCTGTTGCTACTAGTAGTGGAGGACTTGTCTGTACTGTAATACTGTCTGTAACAACAGCTGGAATCTTCTGTTAGATCTGCCCTTAGCAATTTCCACCATTAAAACTGAAGTTTTAAAGAATATCCATTATGTTCCATACGTTATTAAAGGTTTAGGATCATAAGATTTTTTCTGTCCATCTACAAGCTGTAGGAATGAGAAGCATCTTTAGACAGAGTGACTTGAATGAAAAAAAGGAAAAGATCTAAAGCTTATGCTTTACCTATGTCTGTGAAACAAAATATTTTAAGTGTTCTGTGATTATTTCATACCTAAATACAAAACTGGGACGGAAAAGACATTCTATTACAATCATTTAACTGAGTGTTGTATTACTATTTACATAGAAAATAACTGTGCAACCATATACTTAAAAGAATGATGCAGTCCCACAGAATTTTGATCATGAAAATTTATGTAGATGAAATACATTATCTCAACTTTGTTCAGATAAAACTCAAAGATATTTCTATAGCATCCATCAAGGCACTATCTGAGTGAAACTCCAAAAGCACGTCATTTGATACATATTTTCTTACATTCTCTTTGCCAGCTACATTATCTGAGCCAGAGATACATCTATCTTCAAAAAACAGATGCTTTCAAATGGCTGTTGCTTTTTAAGTACAAAGAACTTGGCTGTCGTAGGCTGTATGCATCTTCAACTCAGCTTGGTCCTGATGAGGCATTTGTACCATCATCAGTGAGTAGAGTCTTTTCCCACAGTAATGAGACTATCTGAGAAAGCAGATGGTGCTCAAGAAAATACTTTTTGATAAAAAAAAGGGGAAAATCCTAACTGTTGAGCTAGACAAGTTTCTTACTTGGTTGAGAGCTTAGTTTTATCTCAAGAGTATGTAGGCAAATATATTGACAGAAGTAGAAGCTCAAGGAAGAGAGAACCAGAAACTTCTCTGCATGTTATCTTTCACAGACAAAAGAATTCTTAAGTGACTAAGTTTGATCTTTCCTTAAGGTTATCCGAACATCTGCTCTCAGTGTAACAAAGTTAACACCTTGAGTATCATGCCTTTGTTCTGCAGGTTTCTATTTCCATTTATTCTACAAAGGGGGAAAAGAAAAAGAAGTTCTGATTTTTGTGATTTTACTTGATACTGGAGGGCTTGGGTCTATATTCCTTGAGAGAAGTGGCACCTGCCTGCACCTTCTGTTTCTCTTCCACCAGCACAAGCTGTACTTATGCTGGAAAACCAGCAAAATTCTTATTCTGGAAAACCAGAGTATGAATCTTAGGTTTTTATTTTGCAACTACAGGGGAAAATCTGCAGTTCTGGAGTGACTGGCTATTATTTGACAAAACTACATTTTCTAGGACAAGACAGAAGAACCATGATAAAAATGTGTCTGTAACTTATCAATCCTGGCAGCAGTTCTGCAACATTTATACAATAGCAACATTTAAAGACTGAATATGGCCTCTATTTCTTCCAAATTAGAACTTTCCTATTTTCATTTAAGTACAAATTCATTTCTGCAATTATAGCCATTTCCAAATTAATCCATAGTATTCATTTTACTATCTTTAACTATATAAACATACTGCTTTCAAGTTACACTGTCATGCCTAGACAGTGAAGTTTATCTGTGATCAGTTTTTAATTCTTTCCTTACTTCAGTATAAGAAAGTGAATAATGACATCTGTTGTTCTGAATTTCTTATTAAAAACTGCTTTATGAACATTTGTTCAGTCTAACTCTCTAATATATATAAAATACAGAATTAAAAAAAATACGCATTCAGTGCAACAGTTCTTTAAATTTACTGGATCCATGCTGAAACAGGTATCTATTAAAATCCTTTCCTACTCCCAACTCATTACAATCCATGCAATAAAAATGTGATGTACAATTTAAGGTTCAATTTGTGTCCTATATGATGTTCTGTATCAGAATTCTGTTAAACCTTATTTTCTATTTATGATGAGTGAAACTTGTTCTATGCAACCAGCATGTTTTAATGCAAATATTACTATTATAAAGTATATACTTATATGGCTAATTTTAAAGAAAAACATACAGAAATTTAAGCATGTTTGTAACAGTAAAGGTACAATGTAAGGTGCACCAATAGCATTAGTGTTATTGATAAGAAAGTCCTATCATGTATCTTTTGACATATTTAAGCTATATGAAGAAAATCAATAGTTCTCCCTTTCCACATTCTTCCTTATTTAATGTCCAGCCTGACATAATTAGCTAATACAATAAATATTCTCACTTCACCTTCAGCAATGGTGTAAACCTATAATAATTTCACTTATTTCAGTGGATTCACCCCAAATTTGTCATTATTTACTGTGAAAGCAAAATCTGAACAATTATTGCTGTAGCTGTGTTAACACACTCAGCCCAGGCTGACGTTCACACTAAAGCTACTCTTTTAATATCTGTTTTAATAGCTCCAAGAAAAATGAACAAACAATAAAATCCCAAATCCTCCTCTAACTAAACAAGCAATCATAAGTGTAGGACTTTTTGAGCCCCCATTAGCTGAGGCTTCTGCTTCTTTGAAGTGTTCTCCACTTACATATTCTCTTTTAACAGCCAATAAAAATATGGATGTTGGGAGAAGTTCAGAGAGGAACAAGGAGAACAAATGCAAGTAGGAAACACTTAGATATGACGGAGAATTAATTTCAGTTACAAGAAGCTTAGCTTAGACTCAGAACTTCTGCTGGAGCACTAGGTTTCATAACTGCACATGGAAATAAGCAAGTCCTGTTTCATGTGGCAACTCAGTTTTTCTTAATACGTGCATAATAACTGGATTAGCTGACCTTAAAATAAATAGCCACAAGACTAACATCATCTTGGATTTCATATATGTTTAATATTTCCTAGACATCTACGAAATAAATCAACATAACATTGTAATTTTATCTTTTTGGTGGTGTTAAAATATTTTTTCTTGCACAGAAGAAACATAAGATCCCATCTGATTCTATGAAAAACCTTCTGGCGAATAAAAAGAAACATTGTAATTTTATCTTTTTGGTGGTGTTAAAATATTTTTTCTTGCACAGAAGAAACATAAGATCCCATCTGATTCTATGAAAAACCTTCTGGCTTGAATAAAAAGTATTTGATATCTGTTACCATTCATAATATTGAAGATAGTGGCAACTGTTTCTATCAAACATATCCTAACTTCATACAAAAGAATTGTGTACACTATAGTTTTCTTTTGACTGGTACTCATAAATCCCATTACTATAAACTCAAAATACAGAATAAATTGTATGTCACTAACTTGTAGACCCAGTTTTAAAAGCACTGTTTTAAGCCCATTTAGGCATTTATACATACATGGTTTACAGAGGATTAAATATTTTAATTTTCCAGATTGGGAAACCGAGGCAGAGAGTGATTAAGATTAGTGTTTGCTAAAACTGTTGGATTCCCTTTGATATTCATACAAAATTGCTTCTTATCTTCATGTGTTGTGCCATTGACAAAACCAAAACCAGAATTCAGCTGTTTATTCTCAATTTGAGCTTTCTTCATTCCATAGGTTTGTCCTTCCTTAGTGACAGCGTCGGTCTTTTCTTCCTTTTCAGAAAGAAAATACTGTCACCCTCCCACGTCATAATCAGAGAATCCAGAAGTGCTTTTGTAAATACTGGCTGCCACTCAATTGATAAAATCCAGTTGAAATTTCAGACAGACTACCAAATCAGACGTACACTACAGAACCCTGCAAACTGCCTAGCTCACATTTTCTGAGAGGCAGGAGACTGAAATCTCTAAGGAATCCACTATTATATTTCCATATCCCTTCCATTTACATTCACTGAAGATTTTCAGACCCAAACTGTAATCATTGCAGATGCATGTGGAACATGGTCAGTGGACAAATGACTATTGCTCTTACTCCTGACTGACTCAAGATTTCATTCTCACTCTCGATATTTACAATAAAGTACACCAAAGGACTTATTTCTGCTCTGACAGAAGCTTATGGTAATACTTAACATTGTAAATAATCTTAGTATTGGCATTGACACAAAGTTAATCCACAGGACAAAACTCTATAACCATCACCTGCTGTTTATTTAAATCTGATCTGACAATCTAGACTTGTACAGTTGACAAAACACTTCACCTTAGAAAGTCTCTAATGCCTCAGCAATAAAAATATGGTAGCATTACACTCTTTTAACACATTACAAATATATTATATTGTCAGATGAAGTCTTTAAAGTATCTTGAGATTTAATCTTGAGGTTCATAGTTCTCAAAGTATTTCCTGTGAGATTCCACTTGTTCAGTGAAGATTCTGTGTTTTGGTAATAAACAGTGCAGGCTTTTGTTTAGTATGTGCTATCACATATTGAAGAAAAATAATCCCTAATTTGCTTTTCTTACTTAGAATGATTGTTAAAGAAGACTCTGTAGTGCCACATGTCTCTGTAAATACGAAATTTCCATTGAACAGTGTCCTGTGCAGGACAAGTAGTTCGTTGTTATTCACTATATGTGTTTCTGTGGTCTTTATGTATTTAAATTATGATTCTGACTTTCTTTTTGTTTTCTGAATGCCTGATTGTAACAGGGAGAGAGCAATTTGTGATGGAATTATGAAACATCCTTTCATCAATGAAATATAAAGTATGTTAGTTCTCAAGACTAATTTACCAGAAAAATGAAGTTGGGCTCTTGTATATACCTGTTCCTGTGTATATGCTCATATACCTATAGTTAAAAGTTACTACACACTTTGATACAGGACTTTTGTCCTCTGGAAAGGAATTACCTAATGCAAGTGTTACCACTAATCTCTACTGAAATATACACAATCTCTTGTGTTACACAACTAACTTGGTTCATACTGTTAGTATATAACAATCAAAAGTGCTAAAAAAATAAGCTACTAACTTTATTTTCTTCTGATTTTACTTATTAATCAAATAACAATCTGCTGAATCCATATGTTCACAAAATAGGTACTAGAAGACTCCATTCAAAAGTTTACTTACAGAGCTCAACAAAAGTAAATAAAGATTTGAACTGGTTTTAGCTTATTTCTAAATGCATTTAACAGAATGAGGTATTCTGATGCATTTGGAAAAGTGCTCCATTTCTGTGGAAAAAATAAAAAGAAAACAACTGTTTTAAAACCCTCAAACTTTCTTAGCTTTCAAAAATAAAAGTTAACATTTTAAATAAAAACTCAGACTGTTCTGAGAAAAGTAGAGTTATTTAATAGCCTTATTCAATAAATTAAAAATTCACCTCAATGGCTTCAAATTAAAAAAAAAATTAAACAGTGATTAGCACAGAAATTATGACAACTGATCACACATAATAAAAGTCTGACATTGTTCTAATACACACATACAGTTATATTTTATCTGAGTCATACAGTGTCTGATGATGGCTGTCATGTACAGTAACAGCAATGGTATCCTATGTCCCCCCCATATATAGATTATGCATATGCATAATCTAAAATTCAAGAATGGACTGCAAGGCAGAAAATTATGACAACGTGAACCTTCTCAGTCCATAAAGTTTGCAGGATATTTCAATGTACAAGAAGGCACAGGTGTGAATGATTCCTTATTCTTGTTTCTCAGTACTGGTATAACTTGCTTAACACCAGCTATAATAATGCCTTACAAACACAAAGTCTGGGCTCAACTAAATTAATTTCTCATTTAAAATAGAAAGACATTCATAATAGTAATACATTATAAAACTTGGTATAAATTTCTTTGTAAAGATATTATTTTGGTCACACCAAGCTTTAAAGAGGAACATAAACAAGAGATGAACTGGTTCCAAAACCACTCTTATTAGAAACTAAATTTATATCAAGAGTAGAGGATAAATAACAGACTGTATAAAGTTTTAAAAATGAATCAATGAATAAGGCCCATCAAAAAACACAGATATTGTCTGGAAGCTGAATCTTATTAAAAACATGAAAAAAAGGCCTCCAATGGCTCAATTAACAAATTTTTCCAGGCACTATTTTGTTTGTTTGAACAATTCTTTGTTGGAGGTAAGAAGCTGCTTCAGAAATGTGTAAATCATGATGAAGAGTGACTGAAACTGATTAGAGAAAAGTAATTATAATAATATTTTTAACAAATAATGTTAAAGTATTTGTGATATATACAATTCACTTCTGGTTTCTGACTTACGCATAGTATTATTCTGACTTTCCCATAAGACCGTAAGTCTCCCTGCAAAGTTTTGAAAATAGTAAATACTATAAAAAATAGGGTATTAATGTTGCAAGGGATTAAGTGACGTTTGCAAGCAGGGACAGATACTTAAAGTGTCTTGAATGGGAAACAGAGAAGTGATACAGTGCTATTTACTAGATTACTTCATGTAATTTACAAGTAACCGGCAATAAAATACAAAAAAGAACCACAGGAAAAATACAGTTATAGATTAAAAAATTGTCAATCTTATTTCTTTTAATTGGATTTTATTTTTGTCTCACATAACCACTTTTAATGGTTATCTTCTAAATAGATTGACCATTTCTGGGGAAGGTACCTTGGATTCGGTTTATAGAGTCCCACAGCCAGAAATCTGATATCAAAACTGGATAGAGAACAAAATACAAGTTTAAGAAAAGATCTGTAGGGAATAAGTGATAAAATCAGCAGGGAATCACTAGTGCTCCAAACAATAGTCTAAGCAGCCGGTTAGTGATCACCAAAATACAAGCAAAGTGATAAAAAGCAGCAGGGAGATAGGAAACAGCAGTGGGAGACAATGCAAGTTGCCAGGGGGTCTATTGAGAAGTTAATTGAAGCGACAAACTGAGAGACTTGTAAGGCAGATTGCATCAACATGGAAAAGAAAACAAGCAGTCACTGAAACAACCAAGGAAGTATGTGGTGTCACTGAGAAAAAACAAAACCAACCAAATAACAGGAGGTTGCCAGACATAAGAGTCTATTGCAAAATGACAAAGGGTCAGTACCCTGAAACAAGGTGAAACAGTTTAAAAAACTCAGGACCAGACTTCATTTGAGACTTACAATCGATTCTCCTGGGTAGGCTTAATATGCTGGATCCAAGCATTACGGAAATATCTTTTTTAGCATATATTGCTTCAGTTCTCATTTTGTACTTTGGTACTTTAGTCTGTTTGATTTGTTTTAAGACATTTTCAGAAGTCTTATAAATAAGGATTAAGTAATTCCCGTATTTGCTAGCATCAGAGACAACAGTATGGCACGGGGAGATGTTTACTCTTCTGGAAACAGGAAGAAAGAAGGGACATGGCTCTGCTTTGTCTGGAGAACAGGCAGGCTACAGCATAAGAAACAACTAAGAACCATAAAGATGTACTCATGATAGTGTAGTACTCTGCATGCTTTCTCATATTTTTTTCTGGCATGTAATTTGAGCTAATTGAAGTAATCATTTTACTATTGTTTTACCATTGTACTTCAAGGGAAGGCAATTGTCTCCAAGTTCTTTACATAAAAACTAAACATGAAAACACAAATAAGTTCTTTTAAGGTAAATGATAATTTTAAATTATGTATAAAATGTAGGAATATGTCTACATTTTTAGTGAAACTTTTGTAGGATATCAGACAGCTGTTGGTCCTGGACAAGTCCATATAGATATTGTTTTTAATCTTGTATGTTTGTGCATCTCACATACAGAAATAATTTGCATCACTTATTTAAAATATTTTTTTATCAATTTTGAATCAAGTTTCAGTTGAGATATGTCTAGCTGTGCTTTTTACTAGAATTTGATCATTTAAGAAGCTCACAGTAAATCAGATCTAAACTTTCAGCAAATGTGCACATCTGTAGGCAGAATCCTATTTGATTTCAACAAAATACCAAAAAAACAAATCACAAGAGCGGCAACAAGTCACACAGTGATTCTTCCACCGGAACCATGATACACTCATCTGAAAATGTTCATTAAATGAAGACATTCAAAGCACCAGCAGTTCTCTGATGGCAGCAATTTTTTATCTATTAGCAAAACGCTACTGCTATATCCTTCCCAGCTCATGTTTCAGTACGTTCCCAACAGAGTTTAGTTTGAACACAGATAACACATGTTGTAAGTGCCAGAGGAAAAAGAGAAAATACAGAATTTTTGGTGTAAAGGCAGTGAGAATTCTCAGGAATGCCTACAAATGAAGATGGGAACATGACATGTTGGAAACCTCTAAAGGAGGAAGAATGCACTAAGGCAAGGACCCTCAGGTATCTCAGTCTAGAAAAGCTTGTAATACGCACTTTTCTGCAGAGGATCCTACATTACCACCTACATTATTTCAGTTTGTATTAAAAAGTTGTATCATGTGAGCTAACATTTTTTTCGGTCATGAAGTTCATACACTAACTATGCGATCGTAGCAGGATCTTAAAACAACTTCTGTAAGAGGTTTCTATTAGTTTTCACAGTCAGTGATTTTAATCCTGACTTCTATGCTATGTGCTATCTGTAACTACATAATTACGCTTTGTCAGCATAAACACAACTCATACTGACCAGCAGAGATATTTGGAAATATGCACTAGAAGTGAAACTGCCAGAAAGTCTTGTAGGAAAGTTGTAGTCTTAGTTTGATGGAGAGAATGAATGTGTGTGTGTGTGTGTGTATTTGTGTGCATGCCGGAATGATATTTTTTTTTCTGGTCCTAATAACAAACCAAAAAGAAAGTGTTCTTACTACAGAGAAGCCAACAGGGTACAGAGTTCACATGTAGGACTCTCAGACTCTAACCGAATCCCCACTGTGAGTCTGGCACTGGCAGAAGTGTGACATGAGGTTTTTTAGCCTGTGTGAAAGCCTACTGTAGAACTCTGGGTTCAGAAAGTCATCTTCGACTTTCAGTAGAAAAGTTCATAGTACACAACAGTTTATATCTTGAATCTAGTAAAGCCATCAGCCACTGATATGATAAAGAAAATTGATAAATTAGATCACGTTTAATTCAAATTCAAATTACTTTGTCATATATCACATTCATGAAAAGCTCGTATTAATTTGTGTGTCCCTTCAACCTATTATATACTGCAAACACATATTTCTACAAAGCAATTTACACAACAAAAGCTATGTACCATTCAAGAATATCATTAGGTTATGTGGTAAAAGCTCATCTGCATACCCACAAAGGAGCCCAGGGAGACAACGACAAGTCGGGGGAGCCCAAATAATGCCCGCCGGGCTCCTCCCAGGCCCATTACAGGAGCCATCAGTCCATCAAAGGCCCATCTCTATGTCCAGAGGAGAACAGGAGCACAAGAGCCTCGGTGCCAGTGACCAGGCAGACCCCAGTGCGTGACACCAAGCGCCAGCCCTTGGGGTAGGACCAGGGGTCAGAGCCTTACGTCCGTAGTGCAGCACCTGGAGCAAGTGCGAGGGTGCAAGCCAAAGGCCACAATCCGAAAATACTCCAGAGGCCATCATAACAATTCTTATATGTGATATGTGTATGGGATAAAGTTCCAGTGCCCAGGAATGTTCCTTGGAATTGTTTAATTTACTAACAAAGATGTAATCACACACAGGAAATTTCAAAGATGAAGTAGTGGTCACTGTGAGGAGCTCTCTTATCAGCTCAGCAACAGCCTCCCTGTTGTCAGAATTTAGCAACTATATACAGGCACGTTCTCGCTGCCCGTACCTTATGGTCATATTCTGATTTGATAACACTGTATACCCAGCCTGTCTTCACAAAATTATACAGGACATGTAATATTACTACAGAGACTGTAAGACAATGAAGAATCAGACTCTAAATCCATAATCAGGAAATATTTTAAAAGTACCTTATTTAGGGAATGCAGTAAATCTTTTAGGCAATTTGAGAGTTATGTAGAATATAAAATACAAGGAATGGGTTTCAAGGTAATGAATCTGGCAAAAGGACAAAATATGTTGTTTTGAATGATTGCTACTTGATGAGACTATAATAAAATCTCCAGCTCCATCCTATTAGACTAAGCAGGAAGGTCAAATATGTGACAGAAATTGGATTGACATGATGCAGTTAGCAAAAGAATCAGCAGTACCAATTCTGCCTTTAATTTTGTGAAGTTTGGATTATATTTAAGCTGTGCAAAAAGCAGCAGCTGTTACAACAGATAAAAATGAGCAACAAAATCCTCAGACCTATACACAACAGGTTGGAATAAACATATAATATGCTGTATTGGAGAGCTGATGCAATAAATATATGCACTTTTATTAACAAAATCTCAAGGGAAAGGCCTATGGTTGCATATTTAAATGTCTGGTTTTATTTAAAGGCCATATTCTGAAAGAATATTAAACAGGTCAGGTCTATATTATACCACGAGGAAACAGAAGGGCTTAACTCAACACTCATACTTGTCCCTGCACTGTGGGTTTGAATGGACGTGAAATGAGAGACACTGCAGTTTTAAGGGATTTTCATATTCCCAATATTATGGCAAGCCCCCTCAGGGTTTTCTTACTTCGGCTCTGCTTTCCAGGCCCCTTAAGGAGAAGAAACCACACTACATTTAAGTGCACACCCATTATGCCCTGAGGGGTCTTCTCTAACTTCCTTCATGTCCCTAGTCTGCTAAAATAGTTAAAATAGCTAAAAGAAGGATTTAGTGTAATTGAGAAACAAGTCTCTGTACTCTGTACTCTGAGATAAGCAAAAGAGGTTAGTTTGGTTATTGATAATTAAATAAAAAATCAGGATTGTCTAGATTTGGGTTCACATTTTCAGCTTCTGGGGGAAACTGAATATATCAATCCAGATTTGACTGCAAAGATAAGTTTACACACCTCAGAATAAATGTTAGCATTGAAGTAACATGAATGAGAATAGAAATGTTGTTAAAATTTTTTTCAGTAGCATCTTTTTAGTGTTTTTTGTAAATTGCACTGAAATTTTATTTTCTCAAAACTGTAAAAGAATGGGAAAAAAGATTTTTAAAAAAAATGTAGCAGCATGAGAAATTCAGCCAAGAATGGAAATTCCAAAGTGGTGGAAAGCAAATAAAAGCCCTAAAACTAATTCTTCCAACACACACAAAAATATATGCACAAGTAGACATACATAGACACATATATAGTGACGATGGAAACAGGAAACAGTCATTGTAGCAGAGTGAGACATTAGCTTATTACCTTTTGAATAATCATTTCAAATCTCTGTTTTAGTACTGATACAGTTCTCCTGTTTGGTGAATTCATAAACAAAATCTTAATCTTCATCAAAGCCCCTGTAGATCACATTGAAGATTTTTAAAATTTGTAACGATCTTGACACTTACTTTCCAGTTTTGCTGAAAATGCCATAGTCACCATTGTGACAAGATAAAGAAATAGGTTTCATCTCTCTCTGAAAATAGGCTACAAAGGCAGCACTTTTCTAATTAGCAAAATTGCCTCAAATGGTAAGAGAAAGAAGTGTGATGTTAGTGTGAGTCATTTAACTGAATATACATAAATAACACTCTAAATTATATTTTCTTTAATTTATAAGGCAGGAAAAATATCAGATACACATCTTTCACACTAAGAGGATGGTTTGATGTATAAAATAGGCTACAAAGGCAGCACTTTTCTAATTAGCAAAATTGCCTCAAATGGTAAGAGAAAGAAGTGTGATGTTAGTGTGAGTCATTTAACTGAATATACATAAATAACACTCTAAATTATATTTTCTTTAATTTATAAGGCAGGAAAAATATCAGATACACATCTTTCACACTAAGAGGATGGTATTTGATGTATGACCTAATTCTGATTTGTTGATAAATTACCACCCACCCCACTCTTTATGGGATTTCTAGTGGTCAACAGTTTTTTACATCAGGGTGCTGGAAAAAGAATCTGAATGTTGTAATAAATGTCATTATATGGTCCATCTCTGAAAATGATACATTTCTTATATATATTTTGGAGTTATTACAACATTCCAATAGAAAAGGAAATAAAAATATTAAAAAAATGGGAAGAAGTGAATAAAAAATAAAGGAAAAAGTCAGTAACAGGAATAATTAAAAAATGGAAACCAAAATGTACCAATGAGACTCATTCTTCTTTTTTTAAGACTAGAGTAATATTGCTCATTTGTTTTATTAATGTTTGTTCTATGGAGACTTTACGTTTCTATGCAAGAGCTACCTGTCAAAGAGGATTTAATGATTTAGGTTTTTTTTAATTATTGAAGGCTGATTCTGTTGGACATCTAGTTGGCAGAATGAGATAAAGACTTCAGGGAAATGGTCAAGTAGAGGTTTCACTTCAGAAACACATACACTTTTATTCATTTTCCATACGTGGAAGCAAATTGGAGAGGTTTGAATTAAATAGAACAACATCAGGTGATGATGAATTTAAAGGCTGTATTATAGTCATACACAGAAAAGGTAAATCAAAGCAATCAATGCCAACAGACCACAAGGATAGGCATTGTAAGGCAGGATAGCAAGGCCAGAGCTAATTCTTCCCAAGGTAACTCCCATCAGTTTCCTGTGGACCATATTCACCCTTTGTCCTGCAAAAGTAACCATTCAAAGATGGGATTGGTGCCTAGTGTACCTGGATGCTGGGCTGAAGCAAATGAGAGCTGAGATTCCTGGGCTGGCGGGCAAATTTGTTTGCACCAACAACCAGAACTATGCTCCACAACCTTCAGCTTGCCTTTATAATGATGAGGAGCTAAGCCAACTGCTTGGGAAAGACATTGTTATCTCTCAGAGCGGATACTCCATCCAAAATCCAGCTCATGTGGTTGCCCAAGAAAACTGACAGCCACAATGCCAAAACAAAGTAAACTCAACCAAATGGGAAAATTCACCCTGAAACAAAAAGCAACAGTAGTGAATGGGGGATGAGAAAAAAAATGGAATAATAAAAGAGCAAGAATGTCATTGTACTTTATCTGAAAACTGCCCTAACCTCCTCATGGACTTCTTGAAACAGATGTGCTGTCTTTGTACTTGGAGCATGCATTAGTTGGGTGACAACTGCGTAGGGGTATTGTATTTATGGAAAATGAAAGCATAAGAGAAAATGTGTCCTATGAGAACTTGTGTTGCAGTATATTTTCAAAGGCTAA
This sequence comes from Aptenodytes forsteri, assembly GCF_000699145.1. Classification (NCBI taxonomy): domain Eukaryota; kingdom Metazoa; phylum Chordata; class Aves; order Sphenisciformes; family Spheniscidae; genus Aptenodytes; species Aptenodytes forsteri. Next base: position 7,800,566 of record NW_008794543.1, on the reverse strand, counting down.
AACAATTCACCTTCAAAAATCTGAGAATTCCTTGTGCTTTTATCTATTTTTTAAAATGTAAATATATTCAACACCCACATTTTTATGTTGAAGTTTTAGTAGATGTTTGTACAAAACAGAATGGGGATACAGAAGTTTGTTTTCAAAGGCAGATTGGCAGAAATTACAAGTAGATGGAATAGCATTAGCTTTAAATGGCATGTATGTATCACCAGATTTTACAAGGTATGAAAGCTTTAGAAGTCTTCAGATAATTATTGGAACAAAGCTTTTTTTAAAATTATGATCATTCTAAAATGAGCCTTCTCTGTCTTTTAAACAGCAGGATTTCTCTAATACTGTACATGCCTTTATAATTACTTTACTTCAATGTAATACTTTAATGAAGACCAGTTTAATTAAATTAAATTTCTCCCTAGTGGTAACTCAATCAAAATGCATTCTACCCTCATTATGTTATCCGTAGGAGTCCAACATTGTAAGTGCTATAAGAAAAGCTGGTTTTAATGAGAATGGTCATAATGTATTATACTTGAGAGTCAAGTTACAGAAACTTTAAATGTCATATAACGAAGAACTATATATTAAGTATGAGGGTAGACATTTCAGTACTAATTGGTTGTTTAATATTGTCCTTTAAATTGTGATGTTATTTATTACTTATTTATGACAGGCATCTAATTAGAATGTTATACTGCACGCAAGTTGCAGTGACTGAACTTTCATAGACAAATATTTTTCTCTTTCTTAATGATTAGGACAGCAATCACTGAAGTTTATTCTGGAATTACGTTCACTGTCACTTCCTGCAGAGCTGTTTAACAATGACACGTTAGTAACATATTTACAAGGACTCTGATTTTAAAAAGGCTTTTTTACAAATGTGTATAGTGTACATCCTGGTAATATTAAAGTGGTTTCTCTGTAAACTGGATATCCACAGTAGACTTTATAAACTATTCTTTTTCCAGCTGCTAAACTCTGCTTTTAGATAATGAATGCATTCAGTAACCATAAAGGTAGCCAGAAGTTAAATTAGGAGGGATAAACCACTGAAGTACTAGGTTAAGGCCTTATACACCTTGTTTCTCTGTCTCCTGGTTGACACCAGAATCCTAATGCCACAACTAGAAACATATTAGTATGACGAGGAATTTTCTCTGGAGTGAACAAAGTCAGTCTTTTGTGTAAAACCTAGGAATGGACTAGAACATAATGCACAGTAGGGACACAGCCTATCTCACATCTGGCTCCACTGAACTCCAGTCATCCACGTTTCCCTCAACCCAAACCTCACACTGTCACCTTTGTACACCCTGTAAGGTCCATGTTTATAAAACGAAGATGGCTGCCAAGCTGCCTTCTTACTCAGGTGCATCTCTGAAGGTCTTAGACATGTTCAGAGGAGAGGCGATTAACACCTTGGTTGGATCTCTATGATGCTCACAACCAGAAAAAAAAAATATTGAAAGATAACAAAGTGTCCAAAAAACCAACAGTGTATAACTACACTTCTGTATAGCAATAAACTCTGTCACAATCTGTGCTGTTGATGGCTAACTGCAACATCATGCTGTTGACTGCAGCATCATGTTGTTGACTGCAACATCTTCAGCGGCTGTAATACATATCCACCTCAACAGAATTTCATCCTTACCAGGTATCCATTTTGGAGCAAACACTCACTTTTCTCATGTTCCACTTCTGACAGTACTTCCCATGCCGCTTGCTGTGGCAGTACTTTCAAACTTGAGTTTTTATGCTATAAACTGTTGCATCCATAGAAGAAGATGCACACTAAGCAGAATATAGTATTTGCTTGTTTTGAAAACCAAAATAAGTGCTTTTGTACCTAGTGGCCTAGTAAATAGTATTGCCATTGCTAGTAGTAACAGGACAAAGACTTTATGTGAACTGTGTTTTACACTAACTTTGCAGGGCCACAGCCCTGGCCTGTTAGGCTTGTTATCAACCTGTTACGAGAACCTGCAGTGTGAACCAGAGCTGAACACCAGGTGTCTCTTCTTTTGATGTCCTTCTATGATGGCCTTATTGTTATGTTCAGAAAGCAAAACTCAAGTCTGGCTTCCCAGTAGCTCTCCATACAACTGATCACAACAAATGATTTTTAACTTTTCACAAACCTTAGCTGAAAAAAACTGTGAGGAAAAAGATTTCTTCAGTCACCTCTACTGTTTGAAACACTGGAATTCATAGTAAGAAGAGCAGGTAATGCAAGACTTAAGTAGCGAGTGCTCCTTTCCATGTCTTTTGATGAAACTGGCTACAGTATCTCTAAACTACATTGGTAGGTAACATAGGTGTTTTCTCAGTGACTCACTTTCTCTTCTCAGGAGGTGTAATCACTGCTGCTATCAAGATATCACAATACCTCTGAAAGAACATCTTCCGAATATCAAAGTGCACCAGGTCAAATTAAGACAATGATGGACCGAAGGAAAATTACTTGCAATAGATTGTCAAGAAATGGACTGCGTTTGACATAGCTAACTCAAAATCAGCTCAATGTACATTGCAACCACAGAACATTTCTGCAACAATGCAGTTAATGTGGATCGGACTTGTCCACAAGTGATTTCCTACTGCTAGGGAACAAACTGTTGAGCAGAAAGTTTATTAAAACATGAATCTTCAAAGAATAGCTCACAACTGACTAGCCTCTTGCTATAAACTTTTACCACAAGCAAAACAGAGTATTTCCAGAATTACTATGTAATCACAGAATCACAATAAACAATAGTTTCAACCTTGCAGACTTTTTGAAATTTAAATATATACAATGTTTTGTAATATTACTAAAGGTATTTAAAGGAACAGTTTGGTCTATATTTCTGTGTAATTTGCTTTGGGATTTCCAGGTTTGGTAATTAGCAACATGATTTTTCAGAATTTATGTTGAATCAGTTACAACTGTGTATGTTTGATAGCTTTGAAAAGCTGGCCCTAGAAAAAAGGCATTCACAAACTTCAGACAGCTTTGAAAAATTTCTGCCTCAGCCCAGTGATTAAATACTAGGATAAAGGTTTACTTTGTAATGATGAAGTACCTTATTTTTAACGAAAAACACATCTGTTCTGAAGGATTTTACCTGTTCTACGATGTATGAATCTCATAAACTGGTTACTAGATTATTTATGTGTGATTATATTGACATAGTTCAACAACAGTACAGAAAAATAACCGAACAGGCAAGAATGGAAAAAAAAGGGTACAAAATTATCAACTCTTAAGAAAACACTTCCAAGGAATGTCCAGGGAAAACGTGAGGAGCATTTTTGTGCAGAGGACTGAATCTAATTCTGACATTTGAAGGAAAAAAAAAGAATTGAGGAGGTTTTGGAGAAGTTATTATTTGGGGAAGAAGAAAGAAAAGCAAATTAAGGATTAATTCAAATATATTAGAATTGCCTAGCTTAGGCTTGTAGAGGTATGTAGAGACTCAACAAACTCCACCTTCTTATTTTAAGACTTCTTGATTGTTCTTAACCTGCTGGCAAAATTGCAGGTGCTACTCACATGAGGTTGGTTCTGTATTTCACTCCCCGACAGCCTTCTCATCCTCTTCTGTTTCTGCAGTGACAGAAGTTATGATTTGAGCAGTGTCAGCTGGATTTCATTTCTCTGCTCCAGACTGTAAACTGCTGTTGATATATTCTGTGTAGGCACAATGCTTTCTTCCTTTCTCTGTTTCTTTTTGGTTAATTTTATTTTTGCATTTCACTTCTTCCAGTCCATTGATCTTTGCACATTTCTTTCATTCATTTACAACCCCAAACTATTTCTTGGTATCTGTTCACTGATTTGCAAATTCTCTCTCAACTTTTTCTTTCTTTGTCATGTGTTTTCTTAAGTTAGTGCCCCTCAGATCTTATCCACCTTAAACTTAAGGCTAGACAAAGACAGGTAGAAAGCTGATGGAAAAGAAATTCTCAGATAACACACACACAGAGGACAAACTTTTACTATGAATGTAAAAGTAGCAGCTGTAGCTCAGAATATGACAAGAACATGTAATAATTTAATTCTCTCACACTGGCATATACCTTACATAAGAAGCAATAGAATCCCACTTATTTTCTTTTGGAAAATAAGAAAATATTAAATTACAGCTCATACATAAAGTGAGATTGAAGGGAAAATCATTTAAAATCTTATTTCAAGTTGACAAATTGCAAAAATTTTAAAGCTAAGATTATTTAAAAAATGTGGAAACAGTATTACATGGTATGCTTCCAAGACTGTATATAAAATTAACTGCATGTTTATAACATTATTTTTTCCTGATTTAAACATTATCTTTCTAGTGAATATATCTAAATTGGGAAACTGAGTATTTATTCCAATCATATCCCAATTATACTTTTAAGATAAGTGGAGTGGAATACAAAGAATTGAGCCATTGCTGAAGTTCATTGACTAGCTTAGTAAGCGAACCTGATCTTGAAATGGACTAGCTATTAACATGCAATACAGAGTCCCAGTTTGCAGACTTAATTGCTATAAACTACTGCTACATAAGAAATACGCTTCAAATGAACTTGCATTCAGAAAGCAATTGTAAAGGTAAGGGTGAAGGAAATCAATTAATAACTGGAATGTAATGTTCACGCAGACATCTTGAATACTTTGAAGTCATACCAAGCCCACTATAATGAAATATAGCTATAATATTATAGTGGTTGAGGTTATTTTTATTTTTTATTTTGTCCTTCTGCTATTGCTGCTTAATGCATTACTGCTTGATTTATCTATTTCTTTAACATTCTAATAAAGTAGATACTCTAAGAAATATCTGGGAAAAAAGAGGTATCAGGAATATTTAGTAAACACTAACATTATTTAGTATCAGGAATATTTTTTTTCTGCAGAATGAAGTAGATTCCATATTGTTGTTTTATAGTCTCTGTGTGGCCCAGGTATGGTGTTCCATAAAAGCTTCCCTTAGCAGAACTTCCTTCAAAAATTTAGTAATGTGCTATTGTTGACTACTGGAATTTACATATGCAGATTTTCTCTCTGGAGAGTGGCATTACGTCTACAGTGTAGCTTTTTTTTTTTTTTAACAAAATACAGCACTGTTTGGCTGGAGAATTGTCTTTCTAGATGCATTTTCTAGTCTGTTATTAAAAATAAATTTTAAAAAAGGAGCTATTAATACTATTGGAATCATCAGTAGGACGTGAAAGCAATACATACTACAGGTACTGAAGATCTTTGTCTCTTGTACAGTCTTCCATAAAATGGATGTACAATTTGTATTTGCCTCTCTACTAAGGGCATAAAACCTCATTCAACAAGAGGCAAAAAGGTAACACTGTTATTATTACTGTTGAACAACTGGTCAACTCAATGCACTTTTTCCTCGTTTCATGCCATTTTCAGGGAAGAAATGAGACTAACTGTCCATGTGATTTTCTACCGCTTATAACTAGGCTAAAAATGAATTCTCATGAATTTTCATGAGAAAAGCAACATGCGCCTCCTGAACTTGATAAGATTCTGTATTAAACATCAAATTCTGCTTCACTATCAGCCATGTAAAATCTAGTGCTGAACACTAACTGATTAGCATTGCATAGCCTGACCTCTCATGTAATCTGGTGTGACAATTGGCTTGTGCTAAAGATTAGTGCTGCATTTCCCTCCCACCAGATTAAAAACATAATAAACAGAATATAAGCTTTTATGTCTTTCTGAAATTCAGTATTTACAAGGAGTTGGAGAAAGAATGACGATGGGATGGGAGGCTGTCAGGACTCCACCCCACAGCCAACACTGAAAAGAAGAAAAAAATCACGCACAGGATTCCAAGGACGTTCACTAAGGATGATATAAGTAAATGTTTGTTGGTTTAGAAGTCTGTGTCTGAAGGTTTTATTTACCAAACACAGAGTTCTTTGTAGCTAACAAGCATTTTAAAACAACAAAGGAAGACAATTAGGACAGAACTATTTTGTCACAAATCTCTAAGCAACAAATACACACAAAAAAGCAGAAACCTGAAGCCAAAGATTTTATGCATTGTGTACTACATTATAAGATGTATCATCAAAAGCAAACATTGAAAATGCTGACATGAATATAGTCAACAAATTAGAAAACTAATACCTAGCAAACTAGGCAAAACGGCAAAGTCAAATGACACAATTATTCTGACTCTGATACCTAGCTAAGTTTCTTGTCTGGAACACAAACAAGAACAAATGTTCTACTACCCCAAAATACTAGACCATTATTGTAACAGTAGGACTGTAATGCCTACCCAGGTATCTTTTTCTTATTCACAAAGGACTACAGAAATCACATCCTTTCTGCTGGTGTCTACTCTGTTGTACATGCAACTTCATTCTAAAAATTTATATTCTGTCAAGAAACTTAGTTCAAGGTTTATAATCCATAAAATATAGTTAAATTTTGTTTAAATATAAAAGAAAAATATAAATAAATTTTGTTGGTAAACATGCGGAAATAACTGAAGAGTTCTGGATTTACTTCTCTGATATGCAGACTTCATGAGCGAATAGGAAGAATATGAAGATAGTGCCAGAACAGAATTAATATTCCGGGGGAATTTCTTACTTCTTATGATACAATTTTGTTGCATGATAAACAATTTTTTAGAAAAGCACACAGTTGTCATTTACAAGCATCAGAAATTCTTACACTCCTTCTGTCCTCTAAACAAGCTGCTCAACTCTTTTTTCCATATCCTCTCAAATCTCTTGCCTCTGCCAGAGTACTCCACATTAGACCTGCTAATAGTAAACCCGCTTTCCATCCAGTCTTCTCAGAAAAATTGTAAGAACCACAGCAGCAGTGAACTTGATTACTAGGCATTCTTGCATGACTGAGAAAAAAGATCAGATTCAAAAATGTAAAAGAACGTGTGGTTCAGAGCTGGCAGAAGCCACCAAAGAATTGTCAGAGTAGAGGAGTATTAACAGATGTACCGTCTTCCAAATCTCAAAAATAGCTGTGAAATGTCATTGTATGCACAAATTCAGGTGTCATTAATGACAATGTTGCACTTCAATGATTGCAGTTACATGGTGCAATCTTCAGGACTGTGATATTTGTCCATACCTTCAGTACAGAAAATGGAAAAGCTGTTTGAGGTGAAGACAAAGCTCCTGCTAAGGTTGGCAGAAGTGTGCACTGTGTAAAGGAAGCTTGAGAAAGCAAAACTGCAAACGTGCAGTTCAGAAAATAGTTGTGGGTGAAGTCATCAAATGATTTGTCATGTCGAATTTACCTTTGTGCTATTGGCATATAGTGTCTGGAAATTAACAAAACCCCCTCCCCATTTCTATGAGAAACCTTTGCTGATGCACTTTTTGGGGGCATTCTTTGACTTCTACTTAAAATTACTTTTACAGGTTTAACTGTTAAGTGTTCCACAGTAAAAGAACTTTGATGTCTGCTCTTCAAAACTGACATATTTTGTCAGTCCAATTCTGCTTAAAATAGGTATCTATTCAACAGAGGATATTTAAAGCTTACGGCAACAATCAGCTTCTGTGGGAGCTGCTCAACCACAGAAATAATTTTCAGAAGTTCAAAGAGATCACACATACAGAGAGGAAAGTATTCTTAATTCTTCTTTTTCATTTAACATAGCTGCTGCTTGCCTAACTTCTCTGCCAGAAAAGAGAAAAAATTAAAGTATTCTTATTACCAAAATCAGTTTACACTGATCTTAAATGGGGTTTATGGCATGTAAGATTGAAGTAGTTCAGAAGTTGTGGAGGATACCTAATAGAAATTGCTGTCTCCTGGTTTATAAAGGACAGATGTCATATTTCGGATATGGCCCACAGAACAAAATAAATCCACTTTCTGTACTGCTGAAATGAAAAAAATATTATTGTATTTTGTAAAATTATTATGATTCATGGTCATAATAATATATAGATCATTCAAGCAAAAGAAAACAAAAACAGATGGAAAGATTGTAATTGTCAAAAGCCTTTAAACTGTTCAGAGTGTGTTCTTTTGCAGTACTGGTGAAGTTTGTTGCTCTGTTCTCAAGGTATTATAAAATTACTATAAATTCAGTGACAAAGAAATTGCTTTTCATGTATCTTCTCACCAAAAACACAGCAAATGCTTTCAGCGATATGAAATTGGTAAATTGTAATCAAGCCAGGAAATACGTCACAATATTAGTCATACTGTCTAACATGCAAAAAAAAGAGTTAGCAATTTAGTATCATAGGAGGGACAGAAAATTCTACTGAGAGAAGTTAAAATATCACAGGATCTGTACATTTGATGAGCTTTACAATCAATCAAGAATAATATTTTGTTTGCCTTTTTACATACCTCTATCTATGACAACAATTAAATTTTAAAAACATAAGTAAGTTCAAAGTAATTTCGGTACAGCTTTAAAGATTAAATATGCTTAGACAGATTCTGATGATCCTTACGTCTAATTAGAATAAAAGTGATCTGTTTTGCTCTTTTAGGACTTGTCCTCTTTGAGGCAGCCTAACATCTGGTTGCTTTAGTAACAATATAGCTGTCCTGGTTTCGGCAGGGATAGAGTTAATTTCCTTCCTAGTAGCTGGTACAGTGCTGTGTTTTGGATTTAGGGTGAGAACAATGTTGATAACACACCGATATTTTAGTTGTTGCTAGGTAGTGCTTACACTAGCCAAGGACTTTTCAGCTTCCCATGCTCTACC
>NW_008794543.1:7788993-7791690 GCF_000699145.1 Aptenodytes forsteri | reverse complement strand
TGAATGAATTCCTTGTTATGCTTTGCTTGCGTGCGCGGCTTTTGCTTTACCTATTAAACTGTCTTTATCTCAACCCATGAGTTTTCTCACTTTTACCCTTCCGATTCTCTCCCCCATCCCACCGGGGGGGAGTGAGCGAGCGGCTGCGTGGTGCTCAGTTGCCGGCTGAGGTTAAACCACGACAATAGCCTAAGAATTATCCCTCAAGTGACAAAGCTAGGAGCAAAAGTCAGCTATATTTTAAGTTTGTAACCTCTTATTTATGGTTTTCTCTCATAGCACTCTCTCTGCGGTTTTATAACCCCAAACTTTTCCTTTTAAGTTTACTAGAATAAACGTATTTGCAGTTCACGCCAGTGTAATATTGATAATGGGCTTCTGTTAATCTCACAGACCTAGGGCTTCCTTGCAATACACCATCTAAGTCACACTGGAAATGACAAACCTCAAGGATGCCAGATACTAGGGGCTGCAAAAGTCAGTCTGAGAACTGGCATCACTGGCTGCTAGCAAAAGGGAAAAAAAATGCTTGGTCATTACCCTTTTCATGCTCCTATACCAACAGGCAGGCTGCAGCTAGATCTCCCATGGCTCTGGAATTAAGCCACTAATGTTATCGTTAATGGAGTTTCTGGATAGACTATACATACATATATGTCACCCTCTGCCTCATTCCAAGAGACACTATTTGCCTTCCAGTTTCCTCCTAATAAAATAGGTTTTACCACACTGTTCCAGACTACAGTGTACGGCAATAAGCGGCAACCATTATCAGGGTATCCTGGCAAGAAAACATGTTAAAGACAAAAAGAGAAAGACAGAGACACTCCTATTTTGTAAAAGTTAAAAATGAAAAAAGAAAAAGATTTATCAACATATATGAGGAGAAAACTGGGTAAGAGGAGACATGACAGAAAAACTAGAAGTCCTCCAGTCTGATCTCATGACCTGTTGTAAAAATCATACAAAATATATGGTATCAGAACAACAGAAGAATTAAGAAAAAGTAAATGGATATTGTACTTAAAATACTTGTTTAATATTACATCCACATTAGGGAGTCTCTGGTTCTTACTATCTAAAAATAAAAAAAGTGTATGCCTAATCCCCTGTCACAGTCTTAAAAAAAAAAGAAAAAGGAATATAGAGAAATCAATGTAAGCATATTAATTTTAATTCTATTCTCCTGATGAGGGTAGCTCTCAAATACATCTCAACACAGATGGAGAGATAGAATGCTGATGAATAATACATATATTTTCCAGCTTCAAGCAAATCATTTATCCCTGTAATTACAAGTCAGAGAAGCTATCGAATGATTTTTTTAACATGTGATTCTTGACATGTTTTTTTCAGGATTAAGAGAAGCACATTGACCTTATTCTGCATTAAACAAGTGCTAATGGGATCACATTATTTTTGCAATGTAGTTAATATTGAAACAAATAATAAGTCGATATCCTGTAATGTATAATTGTCACCACTCACTCATTTTTACAGAGATTATTTAAATAAAATCTTAATTTATTTTAAATTAAGTTGCAATGATGTTCTGGGATAAAAATATGAACAAAAAGTTAAATGATAAAATTTAGTTTAAAATTTTTTCTTGTGATTGTATGTACAGAAAACAATCTTCCTTTATGCATCACAGAAAAAAGCAACCCAGCTTGCTTTCATTTAGGGGTAGGAAAGAAATCAAAATTAATCTGGCTGGCTAATATTAATCTTTGGCAAGATTTAAAATATATCCCCTTTGAGAAAACAAAAGATACTTGTCCGTAACATCACTCCTATAGAAACTGGTTTTATTCTACACATCCACACTATGTACCCCTAAGCATAATTGACAACCAGATGGTTGTACATGCTGTAAGGTGACATACGTGATTTCTGATTAGTAAATATTAAGTCATTATTCAATCTGTATTACATATTTAAAAACTCATTTTTATGACAACAACTCACAGCCCCCTAGACAAAAAAAAACAAAGCATTGCTAAGCAAGCCAAAATTTTAACATTGGCACAGGAACAGTAAAATAAAAAATGAACAAAAAAATGCCAGATCTTAATATTACTATGACATATAAACTATGATTCTTATGCACAATTGTACATATGCAATTGTGAACTTGATTCATACCTATGACTTCTTGGGAAAAGGTCATCCTTTACCACAGAGGAGGATTTTTAAAACCCATTTTTCACTAAATCTTTTTTTGGGGGAAAAGAAGGATGAAGGAGAATTTTTTGAAGCTACGTTCATCTCAGAAACGTAATATCAGAAATTCCAAAAACATGGATAAAGCAGCTGTCCTAAAATAGATACAGCTATTTCCACCCTTGAAAGCATCCCTTCTTTTTGCTAAATACCTGTACTGAAATTTTTTGATAGACTCCAAAATATTTTACATATCTTAAATTTAAAAGCATAGATCAGCACTTTTTTGTGTCTGTATTTACTTTGCATTTCACTTTATACTGAAGAATAATTATGAATGACTGAAACTAATTTGCTTTCTGTCCTAAACTGCTGTTTCGTACTTTCAAGCAACTGCTAAGTTACATGCAGGAGGTTTTGTAGTTTTTCAATACTACACATTAAAATATAGAATAGAATCATAGAATCATAGAATCATTGAGGTTGGAAAAGACCTCTAAGATCATCGAGTCCAACCGTCAACCCAACACCACC
>NW_008794543.1:7780661-7788680 GCF_000699145.1 Aptenodytes forsteri | reverse complement strand
GCCGAGTACAGGGGCACGATCACATCCCTCCTCCTGCTGGCCACGCTATTTCTGATACAGGCCAGGATGCCATTGGCCTTCTTGGCTGCCTGGGCACACTGCCGGCTCATATTCATATTCCTTATACTGTCATACAAGCACAGCAGGATACTGTCATTTCTTGTAAAGTAACTAATCATTTAGCTATGCACATAAGATTTGACTATGTAGGAGTAAGAGTAATCAACTTGAAATTTTAGAATATGATTTTTTTGGCTCAAGCTTATATTATAAGTTTTCAAAAAGTTATGTGAGAACTGATAATTACCACAACAGAAAGTTGCTGGTTAAATTGAAACCCCTGGTTTTATATTATCATATTAAGAAAATACACAATCATATTGAGTTTAGTAAAAGAGTTTCAACCAGCGAATAGCCAGTATCAGTGCAGAATATACTTGGTTTTATGATCCTGTTCCACTGTTGTGCAACATAGGGTTCCAGCTAATACTACAGTGCAGTATGACATGCAGATATACATAATGGATATTAACTGCAATTATTTAGGAGTAGGTTTTCTAAATTATCCAATTAAAAAAATCAAATTTAATACATGTCTAAAAAATAACTGTTCCACAGATCTGAACAGATAATCTCAAACTCTATGTAGACAATATTAAACTACGTATGTGTCCTGGTTTCGGCAGGGATAGAGTTAATTTTCTTCCTAGTACAGTGCTGTGTTTTGGATTTAGGATGAGAACAATGTTGATAACACACCGATGTTCTAGTTGTTGCTAGGTAATGCTTACACTAGCCAAGGACTTTTCAGCTTCCCATGCTCTACCGACTGAGAAGGCTGGAGGTGCACAAGAAGCTGGGAGGGGGCACAGCCAGGACAGCTGACCCAAAGTGGCCAAAGGGACATTCCGTACCATGTGACGTCATGCTCAGTACATAAACTGGGGAAAGCTGTCCAGGGGGGCCGCTGCTCGGGAACTGGATGGGCATTGGTCGGTGGGTGGTGAGCAATTGCACTGTGCATCACTTGCTTTGTGTATTATTATTATTATTATATTATTATTATTATTTTATTTCAATTATTAAACTGAAATTATTTTTGTCTCGGCCCATGAGTTTTTCTCGCTTGTGCTCTTCCAATTCTCTCCCCCATCCCACGGGGGGTCGGGGGGGAGTGAGTGAGAGGCTGCGTGGTGCTCAGTTGCCAACTGAGGTTAAACCACAACAGTCCTTTTTGGCGCCCAACGTGGGGCCAAAATAACTTCAGAAATAACTTCAGAATAACTTCAATGAAACCAAGCAAGTCCTATGGCGACATGGCACCCCAGATGGGACTCGAACCCACAATCCCTGGCTTAGGACAATGTAGACTTGCTAAAACTCTACTACATAATAGCAGTTACAGAATTCTGATTTCCAGTACTTAGGATGTAAAAATGATATTTTTCTCTACAGATGAATACACATAGGATAGGAGCAGAAATGTAATAATAGCATCAAAGTTATCACTGATACAAAGCCTGTTCATAAGGCTAAGAATAATAACAAAACTATTTATGGCCTGCATTTAAAACTGTCATTTAAGATAAAATTAAGTAAATAAAGCTGCTGTACAGAAACAACACACTGTAACTATAGACTACTAAACTACAGGAAAGCATATATATTAATCTAAAAAACAAGATTCCCAGATTTGATTCTATTCCCAAATACATCAGTAAAGCTGTTTTAAGTGGGCCTAAATATGCCAATGTTCTTTGCTTAGTGACTACTGACTCTCTGATATCAGAAATATCTTATGCAAAACAAATCAGTAAAAACAAATCAGTATCAGTCAATTCTATTCTGTATATAATAGCTAAGACAATACCTAAAATCTATTGGAAAAAAAAAAATTATGAAATTCAGCACGTGGAAAAGCTTTTCTAAGATACCTGTTCTGAAGGGGAAATTCTGCCCTGAAGCAAAAACACTTGTGTTATGGGGGGAAAAAAAATAAAAATCAGTGATAATTAAAAAGAAGTTATTAAAACTCCAGATTCAGGGTAGTTTTCTCTCTGTGTAAATAACTGTCCTGCTCATCCAGACCACTGGCTTATCATGGAAATCAGTAAGAATCACACACGTAAATTTAGCAAGATCATTTTGCCCATAAATTTGATTGATCCATCTCTATTGACGTCATAGATGAAGCACTTCAGACTCCCCTAAAAAATCCCATACACTTAGGGAATAAAATATTCTTTTAGCTTTTCACATCTGCAACTGGCAAGTAATTTCAGGGCATGTCCTCATAGTCCGAATGAATGTTAAGTGTAAATCTAATGTAGTTGGTAATAGAACTGTAATAGAGAGAACTCTGGATGTATAGCAACTATCACCTTGTGAATATTAAAATTATATGAAACATTTTCCCTTGGTTGAACAAATACACAATAATTTTCATCTGTAGGTAACAGACAGAAAAAGGATATAGTGCACATATGATGTGTCTCCAAGTCATCACCCTGACAAGGCAATTAAAAAAATCAAAGTAACACACTATGCTTTCAATATGGTTCTTATAAAACATGCATTAAAATTTTACATAATAATACTTTGATTTCAGTTTGAGAAACATTACACTCTAAATCTGCAAAGACTTTGATGAATACCCTATTAAGATAACAGCCCAGTCAGCTGCAGTATTGTTTATAATCTTAATGGTTTTTAGACAGCAATGAAGGAGCAATGATTTTGTTCCATTTCAAACAATGTAGCATTGAAATAACTGAAGGGCATTCAAGGAAACTACAATTCTATTACTCTTTTTTGCATGTCTTGGAGTACAATGGTTACATTGCATTTGTTTGTTTCATAAAATAATGTTAAAAACACAGTTTTAAGTGTTAACTTTTCTAGTGATGTTTACTTGCCTACAATACAGTTTCTCCATTATCTGAGAGCTTAAACTTACATCTTTGTGGAATAACCAAATTACGTTTACTACGTAGCATTTTGAGAATTACTCAACTTTTACCGAGTCTTTGTTTCCACTGACTTAATGTAATCAGGACTGCACTAAGTGCTTCTTTCATTGAGAATCTGTCTGAATAAACAATGAATGAGTTGTAAGAACCACAGGATTTTGGACATAACATTCTCTCCGTGGAAAAAGTTCAGCTACCAAACTATGCAAACTTCTGTTGGGGTGACCTTCCTTGATGAAATACTAGTATTAAGACTACTCACAGAAATAAACATTTTGCAGAATTTGGCTCCAAATATACTAAAGGACTAAGAATTCACAGTTGATGTTATTTCTACATGAGAGAATTTTTCAAAGGTGTTAAGCATTTAAATATCATGTTGATAGGCAGCTTACATATCTGTACAAAGGAATACATCTAAGATAACACATGCAATTGTATTAACCTGTTACATCAGAAGACATTTTTTTCTGCAGTTGCTCATCGTGCTCTGAAATACTTGCTTTATTGATGCCAACAGGGCTTATGTCATTGATGTAAATACATCACAAATGTCATTTTTATTCTAACTTTAACATAATAAGCAACATTCATAACCATGAACACATAGGCTACATCTGTAAATTTTCCCAGGCACTGGAACTGTGAACCAACCAGAACCACTCTCCCAGCAATTCCTGGGAATGGTTCAGGGTAACGTGGGTTCGAAAGCATTCCCAATAGACAGTCTGCATGCAGCTACCTTCTAATAGTATTACATGAGCTGTTTTTCCCCACTGTTCTCATTGCCAAAGCACTCTTTAAACATTACTAGTTTAAAACAGCAGTGAAAAGTACTGCACTAGATGTAGAATGTGATGCAATATAACATATATTTAATTATTTCTAAATGTCACTTTCATTTAGAGCACATTTACATTAAAATAAAAATAAATACAATAAAAGGGAGTAGGCTATTAAGCAGATCAGTAGTCCCACTGAAGTCTGATTTAAACATTTAGCTAATACTGGATTGAGTCTTCCTCTAGAAATGTCGAAAAAGATGAGGAAGTGACACACTATCCTCTGTAATACAATAAAATAGTCATCCAAATATCTAGCAACTGTGGGAAATCTTCTTTCAGTTCTTTCATTTGCTTGAAGGAGCTTGGTTTTTGTCACCTATAAGACCACCTTAACTACTGGTCCAGGTTATTGTGGAATAGGTTTATAATCCATTTTTCCTGTGGAATCGGATTCAGTAGCAGGCAGCAGTGGGCTTAGGTCAAACCTCTTCACCTCACTGACACTATTTATAAGGTAGGAGTATCCTCGATTGCCATGAGAGGAGAAGAAATCATGCTTTGAAAGTGTTTTATTTTTTCAGTGGTTTTTTTTCCCCCCTCAATGAAAGTACTGACGCTGCTGGATGCTCTGTAGAGTTCAATACTAACATTAGATAACCATTTTTTTTTCTGGACTGATTGAGGATAAGTAATTCTTTTGTTTAAAATGGGTTTCTTTTTTTTGTTTTTCAGTGCATTATTAATCTATAATTTGGGGGGTCACTGAGTCCTTATTTGAATTATTTTAGAATATATTTTGATAGCAGCTTAATTGCGTGGGTTTATTGTTTCATCATTCAAAAAAAAAAGTAAATTAATGTCTTCTCAGCAAACAAAAGTCAAAGTGTAACCATTTGCTTTGTATATTCATAAAGATGTTTATATGAGGATAAATAAAAATAACATTCTGCGCTCCAAACTTCTCTTTACCTCAGTGTTTTCTTCTTTCTTAGAAGGTTCTCTTATTACCATTTGATATATTAGTTTGGTCATATTTTCTGACTTTTCACACTGAAGCAGAATGCCAAGTAAAGAATATTACTTACTGCCAAAGGTTTTCAGAGAGTGTAATTAAAAGTTTGTGTCCCTGTTTTTACAAGAAATGTGTTCTATTTATATTTGAGTGGAAGATGTTTTTTAAAAAACTACACTAAATGAAAAGCATTTTTGAATTTAATTCTGAACCCTGGAGGTATTTGGATGGATTTATGTAACTGACTTTATAATAATTCATTCTTTATAAAAAAAGGTATTAACAGGTATTTTAATTAGTGTGCCAGAAATGTGGCCTACAGAAATAAATCAGAAATGCAATACATTAATCAACTATATGTACTTAGGAGAGTGACAAAATGTCCTTTGGCACAAAGAATTCCATGTTTTAGACAGCCTATGCTCACTGTTTAGTCATTCAGAGTCCTCAACATTTGCCTTAGGAAACAGATTGATGTCCATGATAGGTAATCAAGAGTTTCACATTGATAGTATGTTTATTGATAACATGCTGATACTTAACAGCCATTTCTTCTGGAAAATTGAATCTAATTTTTTGTGAATAATAAAATAAATTCTCCCAGTTGGTAATTTTGTAAGAATGAATGCATACCATTACACACAGCAACATAATTAACAGTCCAGCTTAAATCTCTATTCTATTAATACAACACTAGTGACTTACCATGGAATTTGACCATTACGGTATTTATTAAAAAATAATGTTAATTGTTTTCTTTTTAATCTTCAATATTTGCTGCCCATTTAATTGCCTGCCCTAAAGGCAATATTTCTATGCCATAAAGTTATACAAAATTTACATCGTCAATAAAAATGTACTGTCTTTTGTATTGTTGTACTCCTTTTCAATAAAAATGTACTGTCTTTTGTATTGTTGTTACTCCTTTTCCTCTCTATGACTTAGTATACAGTGAAAAGCCAGGAAATTAAATCCAGTAATTTGAGGAGAGGAGGAAGATGTTTAGGATCTGATGCACATACTGACCTTAACCTGGCAAACAATCTTAGAAATTAATAATGAAACCAAAAAATAAAATACAAATATATAAAGTATTTATGATGAGACACAATGCCAGTGAGACTGGAATCTTGAACAAAGTTAGCCTGATATGAGCAAAATGAATTATACTATGATGTGCAAAAGACATATTACTTTCAACAGAGGAAGAATGGATGTCTTCATTAACTGTATGAGCAACAGGAGAAAATGATATACTACCTTACAAGCCAGAACAGACTTATTTGATAGTATCTGAAAACCCTTCATAGATTACACACAAAAACACTAATGACAATTTCAATGCATGGAAATAACAGGTTACATGTAGGGAGAGCTCAATCAGGATTTTACTGTTGTCACCCTTCTTGCAAGCCCAATGACTTGCCAGGATAACAAATACAACCTAATAAAATTATATTTGCTTGCTCAGATTCCTAGAATAAGTCTATTAGTCATCTTTTAGACTTTTACTACGTGATAATGACAATTCTAGTATTACAGTGATGAATGATAGGCAAAATTACTTCACGTGAAACTAAATTACATCATATAAAAGTTACATGAAAGCAGAACAGAACATACAAACTTTGTGCTTTTGTATGCATTCATTCTAGAATGGGATGTAGTCTCCAGTACTCAAGCCTCACTGCTGTCTCAAGGTCTGTGGGAAAATTTCAGGCCATTGTTATGAACTTAAAATGTTGTCTATACTAGGCTGCTTATTCTGTTTGTTTTCCCAGAGGCTACCACAGAGTCTCCAGCTGCACTGGGGTCAGACCCTTAATCCCTTAGATTTTATTTAAAAATGAAAATAAGAATATTTGTAGGTCCTCACACTACCAAAGGACCTACAGAAGACCTGTAGAGCTACCTGGGTGTGTAGCTCCACTGAGTCCCATAAATATTTATTTATTTGTAACTGCTGCAGCAGAACCTCAAATTGCATGTATTCTTTATGTTTATTACAGTGCTTAAGGTGTCTCTAAGTATTCCCAGTACAGGCATTAAATAATAATAGCTAGAATAAATACTGACGTATTGTTGTTGTGTAGCAATAACAATACTCTTTCATAGCAGAAGCAGCTGTCTCCCAGCAGTGGAGTGATTCTAAGTAGCCAACCCACATTCTTGACTGAAGAGGTGTGTCAACTCTTCTTGTTTTTAAATATTGGCTTGCATGTGCAAAACCAGACTTGTACAACCCAAGAAAGTTTCACATGTAGGAGAGAAATTTAGATCTGTTGCTTAAAAAATTATCAAGTCTGCTTACAAACTTATGTTCAAATGTTCAGGAGTTGATGCAGAGGACTTGCTATATAAACAGGTAAGTAGTTCAGGGCCCAGATTTAGATCACACATTTGGCACAAATCAAAGGTTTTCTAATACTACTTTTAAAATAGCATTTCTACATAATTTTGTTTTACCCAGTTCCTGTACTTAGTCCTGGGAACTTTTAAGTCATCTGGGATATGGATCATACATGTTTTTCTAGTAATATCAGCACTGTGAAAACTTCTTGATTAGCTTGCAACCTCACAACTGAGGCGTGGTGCTTACAGCAGTCAAACAGCAGAGCAGCACAGCAATGCTCACAAATTCCTCCAGTGACAGAAATTCCCAGCTTTCTCCTAAAAAATTCCTTCATACCATATGGGAAGCTCAATGATTGTGAACCTGGAGAAGGGGCAGTGAAACAAAGCACAGGAGATTGAGTGCTAAATATTGAAGAAGCTCAAAAAACAATACAGGATTCTGAAATCAAATGATAACATATTGGAGGCATAAGTTCACCCTCACTACATGGTAAAAAAAATAGTGCTAACCAGATACAAACACTTAACCACAGAATCACAGAATAACTGAGATTGGCAGGGACCTCTGGAAGTCATCACTGTCCAACTCCCCTGCTCAGTGAGGGAGACCTAGAGCAGGTTGCCCAGGACCATGTCAAGGCTACTTTTGAATATCTCCAAGGATGGACATTTCACCACTTTTCTGGGCAACCCATTCTAGTTCTCCATATAGATTTGCTTAATTTATTGACTTGTGAGCAAAAGTCTTGTGGCCTGTGAAACCATGTCAGTTCAGGTCCTGATATGGATTAGAAAACAAAGGCTAGTGCTGGCTCAAGTTACTACTTGTGATTTTAACTACAGATAAAACCATCCATCAGGTAACTTAAGAACCAAAATACCACAGAAAAGAAAGAAA
>NW_008794543.1:7737809-7780330 GCF_000699145.1 Aptenodytes forsteri | reverse complement strand
GGAGGGAGGGAAAGAAAGACTGATCATCACTAAACTAGGCACTTTACATATTTAATTATGCAGTTTAAGTTATAAATGCTCAGCACTTCTGACTATAGGATTTTGGACTTCTGGTCAAAATGACATATGAAACCTAGTGACATTTTTCATATTTAAGAGGCATTCATTTCAGTCATGGAACTATAACTTGAACTTCTTTCTACTGTCTTGGTCCACTGATTTTGCTCTTTGGTTTTGACAGGTTGCTTCTCATGCCCTTGAAGAACTACAGCTTTCAGTGATTCTATCCACATGGACCAAAAAAAATGTTGTCAAGGTAAAAGTGTATTTTTACAATAAGACATAAAAGGATGAAATTAGCAGTACAAAAGGTATAAAATTGGAACTTATACTGTAGTTTGTAGACTTAATACATCACAGAAAACCTATACCTTAAATTCATAAAACTTGTTATATTCCTTTTATGGAAAACAGCCGTAAGTGTATCTTTGTTCTCGGGTGCTATTACAATGTATAATGCATGTATTTTGATGTGTTTGATGTCTTCCCCATCTTTTACACTGTCAGAAAGAATCACTGCTTACTGATCAACACATGTTTCAAAGCAATTATTTTAATTTGGCATCCCTGGCATTACAAATTATATATATTATTCCTACTTATCATTATACAGCTAAAAACAGAAATGGAAGCCCCATTAAGAATCAAAATGTTTTTGCTTCCCAAAAAGCTCTCTTTTCTTATTAAAATGTGAACTTCCATAGTTCTTTAGATTTTACTTTGAGAAAGTCTGAGAGTTTCAAAGCAATTATTTTAATTTGGCATCCCTGGCATTACAAATTATATATATTATTCCTACTTATCATTATACAGCTAAAAACAGAAATGGAAGCCCCATTAAGAATCAAAATGTTTTTGCTTCCCAAAAAGCTCTCTTTTCTTATTAAAATGTGAACTTCCATAGTTCTTTAGATTTTACTTTGAGAAAGTCTGAGAAAAAAGTAGTAAAAAATTAATTACACATGAGACATGAAATGATGCTCCTTCAGCAGATGAATGAGACATGAAAAATGATGCTCCTTCAGCAGATGAAAATTTTCTTTTAAGTCAAAATGCACAGTAGTGGACATTACCTGAAAAATTCGTTTTGAGTCAGTCACAATCTCAGTCATGTGAGATGTGCACACAGAAAGAACCAACAGATTAAACCTTTTCTCCTTCATTCATTAATCATTTCAATGCACGCCTTGCAGGATATGCATATTTCCTTTTACACATAAGCATGGTGTGAATGTGTGATGAAGGCTGAGACTCTAACGTAAACAGAAATATTAAGAACTCATCAAATTGAAGCTACATTTACCACTCATCACCAGAAGCTAATGTCCTGTGCATTGCAGCTACAGTTATCAGGTAAGGATGTGGAATATAACTGCAGAAATTGTAAGTATCACCCTCTGTTCCTAAGGCAGGGATATTAGTCAAACTTACCAAAGTTTAACAAAAAAAAGTCAAAGTATCTGGCAGTGTTTAAACAAATATAAAGCAAGTTTTAAATACAGTTTGTGGGCTACTAAAGAGGAAAGTGTTCACATGAAAAATTAGAAAATACAATTGTGTCTTCATTGGAAGTATTGCTTTAGTGACTTCTAAGCTAGCACTGGAGCATGTTTAAATGACACAGACAATACTACTAATAAATACAAAAATAAATACCAGGAGTGAAACAAGCCCACGTAAGTGTCAAAGAGAAGTAGAAGGTTCAAAATGCCTTGACTGAGAAGTCAACTGAAAAATAAAATGGGAAAAAAGGCTTTGTCCTAAAGTATTAATGAAGCTGAATTTCTGAATACCTTTGCACCCTCTTTCAGTCCAATCAGCTTCAAGACACCAGAATTCACCTCATCTGCCAATTCAAAGGTTTATTTAATAAAACATTCATGAGATTTTTGGCAAATAATATCATAACTACCTAAGTGAAAATGTACAGCTCACCAGTTCCCTTGTCAGATGGCTTCTTTGTCCCTGGGTGACTGAGGATGAGGGTATTTCTTCCTTACAGACTCTTTCCTAATACAACTGAAATGCATCAAAAAATCTCAGCTTCTGCTTCCTTACTTATGTTTCTTAGTTCACATAATTAGTAAGATGTATACACACATATGCATATGAACTAATGCCCTTTAGCTATCTACATTTTGGCCATTTACTAATTTTGCTAAATATACGATTAGACACAAATTGTAGCGATACAAACACTAAAGTAATAAAAAGTGTCACTGTAGTTTTCATTCACATACTAATAAAAACAACCTTTTAATGTTTCCTCATTTTACATGTATGCAGTTGTTCTGAATGTTTTCAATATCATTAGACACTCAATGGCTAAAAGACTAAAAGTTGTATCAGCAAGATAAAGATTTGAGCCTTTCCCTTAAAAAAGACTAATTTTTTATTTGCATTATTAGACACATTAATTATACTTTGAATTTTATATACAAACTAAGCATCATACATTCAACTACAAAATTGAGACAAGGATATCTAGAAAAGATCACACTACAGCTATATTCCAATAGTTTTATTGGGCACCTACTGGGGATATTATCAGCCCAATTTCTGGGATCTCTCAACCATGCGCACAGGAAGTTATTTTAATAGTATATAATAATGTAACAGCCCAAAGAGCTAAAATAATTTCTATAGTTTTTAGCTTTATGAATGTGTTTATTCACCCACATATGCACTGTGGGTGCAAAACAATAATATGGTTATGCATCTACAGTCTGCAGTACTGCATGAAAATAATTTTGAAGTGAACTGAAAACCAATATACCAAGCAGGCAACTGACTTCCATATAAGCTCAAACTGCACAGCACTTGCATTGTTTTCCTCAACACAAAACACAGAGAACAATTCAGAAGTGTATGTGTGAAATTCCCTCTTGAAATAAAAACTAGTAAAAACTTCAAGAAGCTGTAGAGGAAAGAGTCTTCTCAGAGTATTTATGAATGAACAGATATCACTTCTCAAACTGATAAACTGAAAAGCTTGCCTATTGATGAATTAAGCAATGTGTTTTGCCAAGGTACTTATCCTTGACATACACCGTATTATACAGCATGATAAAGTAAGCTTTACCTATCTGTGTCTTATGACTCATATCTATTTAGTATTCTGACAAAAATAATTTGTTAGTGAAAATGATGGATGAGTATGTGTTACAGAACACATGCCTGACCCTCAAAGAACATGGGTCTTCTGAACTCTCAAATGCAGAATTTTACTCATATAATCATGCTTTCAACACTGCAGACCTCAGTTCTTTCCCTCTGCTTTAATCAAGAAAAAGCCATCAGATAAGGAGATCGTTATCTGGATTACTTTAAGATTTGAAAATAATATTCCATTTGGCCCAGAAATATACCCTAAGGAGTATGTATTGCATATTCTCTCTTCTGCCAAACGCACAGTATGAGTGGGAGTATTTCCATTCTGGAGCTTTGGGACTTGGTTCCTAGTCTGATGGCTAAAAAGTGGTTGTCAAACTATTTCTTTCATGTCAGATACTAAGTATTTGTTCTCCTCTGCTTTTTCATAGTATTGCAACTTGCTTCTTTAGTCTTTGTTCTTCCTGAAGTATACATTCTTGTGCAGTTTCCACCTGGTTTCAATCCAAGTACACAAGCATCAACTACATTTGTCAGTGCAGTGGTGTACACATACACTCACACCAACAACAGCATGTTTTTCCTCTGTTCAGGTGGTGAAGAACTCTGTGAAAACCAAACTGACACACAGGTACATATAGACCTTTTTTATTTCCGCGTCCAGAATATTGTAATTTTCTATGGTTTTGAAATTATACACGTAGCAGTCAAATATTATATGACTACTTCCACGAGCTCACACTGTTCTAATATCACAGTAAGTGAATCATATACAGGTACCGATGAAAATCTTATATGCAGTATAATTAATCTTAAATACAAACACTTATTTATTCCAGTGATATGGATAAGCACTATTATATGAATTATTTTGTAAAAACTAAGTATATCCCTTAACTTCTATTTTACTTTCTGCTCCAAAATAGTATTTCTTTTCAGGAAAAAAATACTATTGATTAGGCTTTTACTATTGCTATTTTCTGTACTGGACAAATTAATCTTACTACTTGCAAAATTGACAGGAAGGTTAGGTTCCAAAAAAGGAATACAGTAAGGATTGGTTACAGCATTCATTAATCAGTGGTTATTTACATTAATATAAATACATTGATCCTTCTCTGAAGGCCGTCTCTTGGGAGTAATTTCATCCTCCAGCAGACATTATGACATACATTAAGAACTGGCATTTCAATAAATGAGAATGGCTTGACTGTAAGAGAAATACCCAATGACCAAATAGGAAATTATTTTATTGCAATATTCAAGGAAAATGCACCTGGATTCCCTCATAAATTTCACTGAAGAAAATGTTGTAGTAACATTCATTGGTAATTAAAGAGATCAGATTTCTCATGTGGTATTTTTCATATGTGTCATTTTAGAAAATCTTTCTTCTACTGTCATGTGATACAGGGAATTCATGCGAAGATTTATTTTTAAGGAGAAATTATGTGGAAAGAATGTAATACTAATATTTTCATTGCATTAAAGTAAGTTTTGGGGCTCAGATCTAAGCACAGAGTAGCAAACAACTATTTCTCCAAAAGAGTAGCTACAGGGAAGAACTACATCCACATTTGCACTGAGCTGTTCTTGAAATTATAGAATGAGCCATTTTTATACTAACAGACAGTTAGGCAGGATTATCTCAATGTTCTTCCCATTTTCATATAACTCTTACCTTCTAAAAATTATCTGTTAAGAGAAGCTGATAAAAACTAGATGTAAACCTGTCTGATTGATTGGGAATAGTATTGCCCAAAGTGCTGTCTATAACTTCAAGTATTCACCTACGCAAAGACAAAAAGATCAAGATCCTGAAGGAACAGAAGAAATAAAACCTCTGATTAATGAGGGACAGTTGGGACACCTTAAAAACAGTCCTTCAATGCATACAGACATGGGAACAAGCTAAGACAGAAATTATGAGTGGTTAAATCAAGCAATGTATTTCAAGACTACTCAGTCTATTTACTTGTCTGTCATATAGCCAGTCCAATCCTGTATAATACAGTGGAAATACTTGCCCTTTATGTGTCTCAGTTTTCATTTCTGTAGAATGTGTTGCCTGTTACAACATGGGTGTGATATTCTATGGGTGAGAAGTGGCAAGAAATTAAAATCTCTGATGAAAAATTCTCTACAAGTAAATCAAGTGGACTTGTGTTAAAAAAGCAGAAAAAAGTTGTGTTTCACTTATGTTTTCCAGACTATGCTTAAGAGTTAGAAAATCCTCAGTTCCAATTCCTGGAAGATCTTCCAGAGTTCTGTTTTTCTTCACAGTCCATATTGTCAGTCTTAATTTAAAAGTACAATCAGCATCTAAGAAAACATTAAAATAGTAATCCAAATCCCCAACTTGAATACCATTATGCTGTAGGTGCAGATTCCTTAACAGTTTTTGCAGCACATCATAAATTACCAATCCATTTTGCATACTCAATGGGAGACACTGTTATTCACGTAGTATTGCAATCCCCAACTGTCTTTTGACCAAATAAATTGGAAAACAAGAAACTGAGAAAAGTTGTCGCTGTAACATAAAATATGTTATTGGCATTAAGCCTTGCTCAGTAGGAAAAAAACCTAGATTTGGCAGTTGGAAGACTACAGTAAGTAGAAGGGAAGGTCAAATGAGGGTCTGTCTGTGACAGATGTCACAAAGACCCAGATTACACAGAAGAAATTATTTCTGCAGTGCACCTAAGATTTTAAGAGTGATGGAAAGAATAAGAAAGTAGAGAGAAGAAAAAATACCAAAAAGAATATCCTGATCTAACTTCATCAGGGAACAGCATAAAATCAAGGAATATCACAAGGACCACCACAAGAAAAATATGGGGAGGACTCTCCCATGGACGTACATAAGGTCTGTTTAAATCTTACCTAACCACAGTTCTGCCTTTTTGTTAAAGTCATAGAGTTAAACTGTATTAAAGTCTCTTTTTCTGTGACATGACATCTCATTCTGTATTTCCTTTGTACCGCTATAGTAATCTAAGCAAGCTATTTGCCCTCAGCGTAGGGATTCCCTTGTCTTCCTCCTTTAAGAACAACCGGTGAGTCATTTGAAAGCACTCCCTCTGTCACTAGTGAGGACCAACTCACTGGTGAGTGATGGCCGTCCTCACTTGGTGATTCACTTGGCACTTCACTTGGCAAAAAACCTGAGTGGGATCTGCCATACTGCATAAAAAAACTACTGCCAACTGAAATAACTCCACATGCTAACAGAAGGTTGCCAGCGTAAACTCTGAACTGAATGAAGACTATGAATGTGCCTCACAAAAATAACTAGCAGAAACAAAAAGATTTCAGACGTTTTCAACACCAAAAGAGCATACTACAAACTGGAACAGAAAGAAGAATGACAATCTAGTCAACCAGCATTTTGAAAAAACTTCTGAAACTTAAAGGCTGAAAGTTGTAAGAGGCTGTATCTCTTCGTTGCTTGGTTTGTTATCTGTATAAGGAATATCTTCTGACACACTCAGTTTTGCACAAGAACTTTAGAAAGCTTAATTAATTCAGGCCTTTTTTTTAAACTTGAGATAACAATTTTCTACATATCTTTACTTACTTGATTTGATTATTATTTTACTATTATTATTGCTACTAATTCAAGTGAAGGAAGAAAAAAGAAATTACTGTGACTGTATGGAAAAAAGTTGAGAAAGTAAACACACCTCCCTTCTCCTCCTCCGAAAAGAAAAAAAAAATAGGTAAAATTACTTCTTGAGAAAATGTACTCTAAGTACTAATGGAAATATTATTGCAAATCAGGCTAATGAAAAACTAAGAATGATCACATTGAAAGATTTTAAGAGGAATTCAGTAAAAGACTTTTATACACATACACATGGTAGGCATACACAAAAAAGCACTATTAAAGAAGCATCCAAAAGCCTAGCAGTGAGGGCAGATGCAATTCTTACCTGAATGTAGAGGGAGAGTAAGCAAAACTTCCTTACCTCCCATCAGTAAATTTGTCCCTGAATAAATAAATAAGGAAAGTGACTGAATTAGGGTTATTATAAAACACAGCATCTCTGCTTACTGAATTTATGATAAAAATAGGAAATACTGACTATATTGTCCATATATCCATTGCGAAAAAACAGATAAAGGAATATTTCTAATAATTAGCTGTTTTCAGGCAGAATATTGGAAAGTCTCAAAGGAACTAGGCACCATACTAGTAGTAATTAGTTAGAAAGAATAAGGGACCAACTATTTGTTAGTTTTAATTTTTCAGAAAAAGTAGCATCTGTATCTGTTTCTGTTAGATTCTTCTATGCATTACATATACATCCATGTATTTCTATAATAGTATGACATAACATATTCTGATTGTTCTTTGTATTGGCCTCCTTAATAGTCTGAACACCTCTCATAACTCTATGTCACTGTGTTTTCAGGGTCTACTGTGTTTTTGGGTTCCATATCATATTTATAAACTGCATAACTGCTGTGGCTTCCTTATGGCATACACGTGATTGTCTTACATGAGGTCTGTTAAGTACAAGCTTCTGTTTTTCCTCAACTTCATAGCATGTTTTTTCCAATCTTTCTTCTTTGTTTTAGGTATTCTGAGCAGTTTTTTTCTCTATTGTCATATTTTCTAAGGTATTTCTAGGCATTTCTGTAAGCTGTACAGTTGCATGTCATTCCTTTATTTTTTCCATTGACTGTAATGATCTTTCTTTATATTCTTTATATTTCTTTATTTACTTTCAATGCTACGTGCCTTAATAAGAAATATACCTTCCAATGGAAGGAAGTTCCAGTTGCCTCTGGTTCTGTCACTGAGCACCAGTGAAAACTGCCTGGCTCCATCTTTTTTGCACCCTCCTTTCAGGTATTTATATACATTAATGAGATTCCCCCTGAGCCTTCTCTTCTCTAGGCTAAATACTCTCAGTGGAAGAAATGTAAGAGATAAAGACGTAGTATGGACAGAAGAGAGGAATATGAAATTATTATCATGTAATAATACAACAGCACTGCATGAAATTAAGAAAAGTTAAAAGCAAGCAGTGATTTACAGACTTTTGCACAATTGCCACAGTATGTTATGGATGTGAGAAGTCTAAACAGCTTTAAAAGCCTAGAGAGTAGAGAAGTCCATGGTTTTAAAGTCTAAACCTTATCTTGTAGAGTACCTGTACCAGCCAGAGATTACACAGGTGTTTAAAACATCTACAGAAAAAAAAATTATCTGGATGTAAACAGGGGAAGTTTGATGTTGCTCATGAGCACTTGAGCATAAAAAGTCTTAATCTTTGTTTGGCTTACATGGTTAGATTGATGTAGCTTAGCATGCATTTAGCAGACGTCAGTAAAGTCAAGGTAGCAAGTGGAAAACTAGTGAGAAGAGAGCTGGATATTGAATTAATGGTTAGTGCATATGCTTAACTAAACAGTAAGTGTTACAAATCAAATGTAGGATGAGGATTTAGATTCACTGCAAGTGAACTATACAAGAAGAACACTATGATTCTCATCACCTGAGGGTGGAGGAGACATCAAACACAAGAGAATATTGTTTCTTTGGAGCAATTGTTCACGTGACTGTGATCCTGGCTGTCTTGATCCTGATAATGTGCTTTTTCAGTTACACCAGCTCTTTTCCTGGACGATCTCTGGAAACTAAAAAATTTGACATCCCAGTTGGAAGTTACAAACTACTATGTATGGTGAGTTCCAGCTCTGGAAGTCTCTCACTGCTGTTGGCTGGAAGCGGAAGGGGGCACCACAAAGAAAATCATTCCATTCTTAATAAAGTATTCATTAAGTGGCTGTATTTTTGGCCACTATCTGAGATAAAGAATACAGGACTAAGCTAGAACAAACATGAGCTTGCATGCATAATATAGTTCTTTCATTCTTGCACGATCTTCTCTTGTCTGTTACACACTTGAAGATGCTCTTACTTAATTTTTGTACAAATGCTCAACTTTCTTCCCGATACTTATCATAAAAGTTAATAAATACTCACATATGCAGCAAACCATTTTACAGAGCAACCATATAATAGCCTTTTTTAAGACTTTGCCTAGAATACTATGTTCACTGCTGATCATGTATGGCAAGGCTAAATAGTTTGATTAATAAGTAGAAAGAGCACAGTATAGAGTTTCTCTAAAAGACATCAAATGGACGTAACAGTCTCCAAAGGTGTGAATCAGAGGAATCTCTTAAACAGTATCAGATGCGGATATTCCGACCAAAGAAACAGAGGCTCAGTATTAAGAAATCCTGTCTGACAATCAGCTGAACAATTCAAGTAATTAACTCATACCAAAGGTATGAAGGTACCATTTTGTTTTGTCACATTCTAAGATCCAGTTGGGTCAGTGTGATCAGTTTGGCTTTTAAAACCCAAACACCAGACTATGAGAGATTTTTGTGGCCTTTAATGTACAAAAGTCTCCAGGAAGCTTTCAGTACATCAAAATTTCGACACCCCAATCCAAAAGTAAACTTGAAATCACCAATTATCAATTGAAATGAAGGACCTACCTAATATTGGAATGTAAGGAATACAGAAAAATACTTCATATTTTTCAGAAACTCAAACAGAAATATGATACAAATTTCTAAAAAGATATCCTAGCATGTCAATAAAGCTCTATCAAAAACAAGTCCTGCTGTTCTACCCACTTATGCTAGGACTGAAATTGGTCCACAGTGATTAATTTGAACTAAGTAGAGTATGTATGGTATATGGTTCAGTTATTGACCCATAGCACTCTCAGGTTCCTCTGAGAACGCTATGCCTAGTGGTTCCAGTGCTGATGTGTGAAATGTTCTAACAAACCAGAAATCAATGCAAAGTGCACAGTAAACAGACACAGTCAATGAGCTATTCATTACCTTTTGTAAACCTTCAGTATAATTGACATGTGGTCAATTTATAAACTGTAATCAACTGTGGCTTTATTTAATCTCTTATATAAAACAAGACCAAAAAGCTTCATGTTTTATGTAGTCATAAGAACATGAAACTGGATAGGCAAGTAATTAGATACACGAATGCACCCTCCATCAAATAAAATATCACATTTGTCTGTTTGATCTCTAATAGAAGCTGTTTAGTAAACACCTCAGTACTGTAGCCAGCAAAGATTTTTTTTGTGTGTGATACTTTTATTAGGTATTTTTTCTGATCAGTAATTAAAACCTAAATCCCAGATGCTTTTTTAAATAAATTGTTGCCTTCAGGATAGCAATTTCTGCTACCAAAAGAGGGCACAGAGGAGGTACGTATTTCATAATGAATGTTTATTCTTATTTACTTACTGATAGAAACCTTTTTTATCATAAAATTAATTAAAGTTGGTAAAGGACAAAGTTAGCCTTTTCATTTTTAATTGAAAGCAAAAACCAAACCCCATAATCACATAAATGTCACACAAAATGTTTGGATAGCTTCTAAAAATAATCAGTCTCTAAAAGATGACTGCCTTTAACAGAAAGCAGCAATGTAGGGTTTATATCAAAACCCTGAATATAAAGAACAAGGAGCAAAGTAGGGAGCATGGTACTGGAAAGTTTAAAGGAACTTGATTTGCTTTACCATTCACCTATTACTTCTTTCCCATAAGCAGATGGATTATGGGCATCTAGACAACTTGTCCCTTCTTTTTGTTCAGTTTGGTTCAGTTCAATGTGCTGGGCTTCCAGAATGTCTAGGTAAGTTTTCAATTATGGGGTCCTATATAGCCCTTTTTCCCCCTCTTCAGTGAACTTTTTGAGTTCTGCATGGTCAGCAGATGTGGAGGATTTAAGTTTCTTACATCACACAGTGCATCTAAGGGAAAGTTTGCGCGGTTTTTCTAGTGTATTCCGAAATCATGAAACCACACCGTGTTATCACATTGCAGAGCCTAAGACACCATACTTCATTTCATTGCTCGTTAATTGCAGCCATGTGGTTTCATGGCTCAGCGCACAAGCAGAATGAACTTCTCTCTGTCTGAAGCATTAGGCAAGTGAACTTGATAATTTCTACGTGGGCTTATCCCAGAGAGTGGCAGCTTCTCTCAATGTAAACTCAAGGGAAAGAGTGAAATAGAGGAAACTAAATGTTGTGAAAGGTAAGACAAAGGCTAAGCAACTTACACACACCCAAACCCATTAAGATCATATCTGAATTAAAGAAAAATTAAATAAATATACCTGATGCCTGTCTATCTCTGTCCAGGTTAAGTAGCTGAGTATTTCTGTTGCTCCTGTTAACCTCCCTCTGAAAAAAAGATATTCTTAAATCCGTATGATGTCAGAATCCGAGAGGATGAGTTGAATGCATGTCAGACTTTGTTCTGACACTATGTTAATGACAAATTATAGCCTAGCAAGGGTAAACTAATCAGAAAAGAAACTTACAATGTGAGACGAGAGTTACCTAAGCCATAGGGTATTGACAACAACTCTAAAGTGAAGTTCAGAAAACCCAACTGCCTAGGCAGTTATTCTTAAACTTTTTGAACTACATGACTTGTATTTCTACAGGGAATAATAATCAATAATTTATTTTTTAAAAAATTATTTAAATTACTTCAGCCAGCTACTGCTCACATCACCTCAGATTAAATGTATGATGTGTCAATGTTACATTGATGAAGATTGTCAATTATGTTATAAAGCCAAAGATCTAATTTAATTATTGACTGTTAGATTTGGAAAATTTGTTACTTCCACTGCTATATTTAGTTAATAAAAAGAGTAATCTACCTGTAATATTCATCCTCTCTATGCTTATTTGCCTATCAGTCCTGGTAATTGTTACTAGCTTCCTAATTTTTTAGAAATAAACAAATTGTCTGCACTTCCAGGTTATACAGACTTCAAATTAACGTGTTTCTCATCAACAAATACATAACACATTTTCTATTACAGCTTTATTAGTGCTTGGAGCAATTTTTAGTTTAGCAGTTCTTAAGTAGGAAATAAAAAGAGCACTAAATAGTGGAAGGTCTTCTCTCAAAAAGATTTAGGATTCAACTATAACATGAGTCTTGCTGAACGAGTCAAGGAAAGACTATTTAATTCTTTTCCCTTGTGAATCTACTCATCTGAACTGTTATTTTCTTGAAAGAAACTGGAAGGCCAGAAATATAATTTCATTCTTTGCTAGTGTGTTCAGCAAAAACTGAAATAGGAACACATTTTTATACATTTCTTTTTTTGAGTGACTTCAGGAAAAAACATGGCAGAGACCCCACAGAAAATTTCCCTTTCAAGGAATATAAAATGAAGTGAATGGAAGATGGAATGGAATTATCTGCAAGCTGAACCTAACAAAATATTACTATACTTTTATGTTTAATATTTTGGTTTTGCATGTGCCATATATGTAATATTATTACTAATCTATTTTAATGCTAGACACAATTCTAAAAAAGGTGAAGCAGGAACACCCCTGTACCAGACAAACAGATTGAGAAAATACAAAGAAAATACATATTTATTAACAAATATGCGAAAATTCTCTATGAAGATGGGTTTCTGGGAGAATGGATTCTCACATTCTTTGAGAATGTGATTTTTTAAGAGAATGGATTCACATTCTTTGAGAATGTGATTTTCTAAGTATATTGCAGTGGGCTTGAATTCCAATTTAGTTTTGTAGATTAGGTGTCCTTGAGTGCTGTTCAGCATGAATGTAATATTCTCAAAAACATTCTGGTTAAGTGACTGTTGTGACATTGAACTGCTATTAACAGCTCACAGACATCCATACTCCGTTCTCTCTTTTACACATCACATTCTTTGAGAATGTGATTTTCTAAGTATATTGCAGTGGGCTTGAATTCCAATTTAGTTTTGTAGATTAGGTGTCCTTGAGTGCTGTTCAGCATGAATGTAATATTCTCAAAAACATTCTGGTTAAGTGACTGTTGTGACATTGAACTGCTATTAACAGCTCACAGACATCCATACTCCGTTCTCTCTTTTACACATTTTACTTTTCTTTCATAACCACCTGTTGTTGCAGTAAAAAAAACCCTGATGTACCTTTCACCTTAGATTTATCGTTAAATATCACCCAAAATATTCCCCAATACCAGATGCTGAAGTGAAACCAGGTGTCCAACAGAGGAGCATATGAATAGGCAATAAGGTGGAGAACATGAGAGCTGCTGAAGACTTCGACACTGCTCAAGCTCTCTGAAACTATAATACCTATTTGAAGACGCTCAAAGAGTTTTATTTTTTGATGAAGGCAAGTGCAGCTGCTGGAAAAAGAATTTGAAAAAATGTATCTACATTTTACTTAGTATTACTGGGTCATGCATAATAGTTTGATAGTCTGCAACTAAGTGAAGGAAAGCAGACAGGACAAAATACAACAAAAAAAAATCCTGTAAAGAATGTAAATCTTGAAAGGTGCCACAGTACCACACACAAACAAAAAAGCTAGAAAAAAGACTGCTCTAATGTAGTACATGTATGCTCAAGGATCAGTTGCATACAGGAACTGATATTGACATAGTTCTACTTGTATATTCTCAGAAGAATCAGATAGCTATTGATTATTATTCTGACTATCCAGACACAGCATTTTTGGAGAATACTATGTAGCTGCTGTATAAAAATCTGTCTTTCATTGGATATGTTAATGATACGACTACACCACAACTTTATTTTTATGAATTGACTTTTTTTTCTTTTCCAAGAAAGCATAATTTTATTCTATGTTTCAAGCTAATAGTTTTGTGGAAATGGTATCAAAATTATTTAATCAATGCTGAAAAATATGAATGATCAAATTTAGATCCCTATTTGACAGTATCAATTTACAGGACAGGACATTTAAAAATGGAAGCATTGCTTGTTGAAGTAGAATGTTTAGAATCAGGCTATCTGACTATGTCTCCATTAATGCTAATCCTATCACAATCAGAAATCTCTTCGACACCATGATGAAAAAAAAAAAAACAAACCAGAAATGTTAGTTAAACAAATGCTACACGGATAAACCTTCTGCCAGAGCAAAAAATAGTGTAAATTTACAGTTTAAAAGTTTGGACACAAAAGATAACAGTACTTTGTGAAGTTCCACCTCACTCTTAGGAAGTGATCACAAGATAAAAAGAATCATACAAGACAATATAGGATCTCTGTTCAGTTTCTCCACAATATGTAGCCTTGTAACCCAGTAAATAAGGTGTTGCCATCACTTGTAACAGGCCATAGGCTTTATATTTAGAGAATAACTGAAGGTTCAAGAATTTTAGACTTGTCTTGGCCCACCTAGAGATTTGTTTAGCTTGTTTACCTGGAACAGCAATTATCTACAACCAAGTACAATTGCGTTATAATGCTGATTCTAACATATCTGTATTCCAACAAATAGAGAGTAAGAAGAAGCAGTTATTCTGTATTGAATGAATAATTTATGATGCTAGGAAAAAAAATGCAGTATACAAGAGTATGGGCACAGGATGATATACCAGATCCCCCAAGGCTACGAGCAACTGTCAGTTACACTCATCAGAGTACAACCTTGGGAACTGAGCAAAGCCAGTGTTAAGGACAACAAAGATAACAAAAAGTAAGTATCCAGTTTAGATAAAACATACCACATATAGTGACTCTGGATATAACCTGGAAGAACAAACCAATGAAGAAAGAACAAGTAAGCAGACTATGTTAGCAAACATATTAAAATTATCCCAAGCGTACCCAAGAATGAACAGGAAGAAAACACAAATGTTAACATCCCCAGGAACAATCACAATTGAAGTTACAGGATGCTAATGACCCCCTATAATCAACTCTCTTCCCTCTCCCCACCTCCCTAAGCCACCAACCTCAGGACCTAGAAGAGCAGTGGAAGGCTGAGCACAACACAGAGAAAGGGGCAGGTACTGTAAAATTGTTAGTTTTAATTGGCATTATCAGGAATAAGGGGTAAAAACTGAGTAATTTGTACTATAAGTGCTAGCATCATTGTAACTGGACTAATAATTCTTTGATTAGACTGCTAAGACTGTAATTAGACTAAAAACTCTTGGGTTTACATGCAAGGTTCGCTTCTTTGACCCGTGTAAACTGTGCAAATTGTACTGCAACCACTGCTAGGAGATAATTGGGATGCAAAGTATTGGTAACTGTTGCAGGGAAAAACTCTTCAATTTACATAGCTCAAATCAGGATCAAAGCAGCTTTCTGATTTATTAATGAGAAATAATTAATTAGCAATCAGTGAATTTTATATTCATGATTAACAATACAACAGATAAACTACAATATCAGACACTTACAAAAATGTTGATAAACACCTCTTAATTTCTAAACACCCTTCTCTAACCAATCCCACAGAGTTCTAAGGGCACTCACACCCACAGAGTTACAGGAATGCAGACACAGGCTGGGTTACAAGCACAACCGTCTCCCCTGGGAGGGCAGGTTACCCTATTCACACAAACCTTGTGTGAGAGAGAGAAGTGCTCTAGCTTCTAGCCTCTCCCTACAGGTTGCTAACTCAAATGCCAGAGCGAAAGCACACCATGAAAGTCACATACACGCACCCAAGGTGCTAGTCCCTACTTGTTGCATGCCATACTGTTGTGATGGGAGACTTCCAGCAGTGTCAAAAGAGGTTCGACTGCCGCTGTTTCCACTGCAAGGTATCTCCCCACATGCTACAGGCTTCCTTTTTACGTATTTCTTTTAAAGCTGTCGTCTTCTTTATTTCAAAATAAGACTTGTTTTACTCTCTAACATCATGTTTCAGGCAAACACCCCCTCAGACAGTTTTGGGTGTCCCCTTCACACATACCCTTCAACACTCACATCCTTGTCTTAACGTCTGTTGTTGCCAAGGGTGGGCTGTGCTGGCAGCCCTACAGTAACAGATTGGTGGATAGCGCAGGCAACTAAGACTGTTAAAATTTAGTGCAAAAAGAAGGTGAAAAGATCTCAAGTACATACAGAACAGGTCATAGGAAAAGTAGGGAATCAGACAGTATCAGAGGAGCTTAACAGGGATGTACAAGGACCAAGTAGAGGACCACTCAGACTAAAAACTATTAGACATATCAGAGACTGACATGACAAAGGACACCTACCGACACACTGACCGATACTGTTGAGTGATGCATTTTATTATAAATTACTTTGGGAGTCTTAATTACGGTAAGTTACTTGATGTCATATTGAAGTTTAGTTAAAATATAATGTCTTTTGGTAGATTCTGAATATAAGCAGTTGTTCTGAGTATGAAATGATGTTAGAAACATGAGAAACTATCTCCTTTTGCTCAAAATTTATTTAACCTACTTGTCCTTGTGTAAAAGATTCATTATAACTATAAGCTCGAGTTTTCATTAATCGTTATCTGAGACTACTACAACTGTATTAATTTTATTTCATAGAACGAACACTAATTCTGAAAGGAAGAGTGTTACAGTATTACAATTACCACAGAAAAGACTCAGTTACAGGGAGTGTACTAAGCCAAGAAAACTGAATCATAAACTGACGCTAAGGTATTCAGATATACATCACATTCTGTTTATATTCTTGTTAGTGAAGTTGGCTGACGATGGCCTTCACAAAGCTAATGACATTCAGAGATTTAAGTTATTCAATGCTACTAGTTTGGAACCGGAGAATCTTCAGTACAGCTGGATAAATAACTACTTCAAATGTTCCTATTTGGGTTTGTGATATGCATTCCATACTAGAAAGTGTTTTGAACTCACATGGAATTTCTTCAAAAAGCTTGACATGGATATAAAATGGTTTTTTGAAGTATAAAAAGAGAATCATTATGTTGGTCCTAATTTTAGCCAGAAATTTTGGCTGAGGTACAGATACAGTATATCGCTTTCACATACAAATACTTTCTGACAAATGTCTATATCAAAGTGCTGCAAAAAGTTTCAGGAAAGTGAAATAATGCAAGCTGTAACTTCATGATGAAGACACGTCAACAGATTTTCAAAGGTAAATTAGTATTACAAAATTATGCCCTTTGATGGCAAAATGCAACTTCTGTGAAAACGGAACATAACTTCTATTGCAGGATCACCATGTATCCATAAGCATGAGCCTAGAAGACCTCTTGAAGACCTGAATTCATACCAGACAGAAGAAATAATTACATACATCATTCAAGACCAAAGCTGTGGTTTGACAGAATTCATAGCTCCCAGCTAGGGTAGTACTACATTCATCCACCATACACAGCACATAAACAATGGGTGTAACCGTGCTTAGTATGTGGAATTCAGAAAAGAAAGAAAGTGGTTAAATCAGGGGTTTGAACAATGGAGAACTATGTAATTGAGACAATACTTCTTCAGAAATTCTGTGTGTTCTGTCTTCAGTTTCATGACTTAAATGATTCAGCACATTTCCTTTATTTTCTTAGTAAGAAAATAAAATAACAGATGAATTTTATTTGTATTTATTTTCTTTTACATATTATCAAACATCTTAATTTAAGTAGCGTATCATTTTAACTGATTCCATAAATAATGAAACCAGTCTTAAAGGGAAGTTGTTACCTTTCTGTCACATCCAAAAGCAAAAGCTCCCAAAACCTTTGTACTAGCACAGGCATATTAAAATAAGCTAGCAGTACAAATCTACATGCATATATATTCAAGGCAACTACGCTCATCCTTTAGAAATGGATTAATGTCTAAAATTAATTTAAGTTAATGAAGCTGTATAAAGTCCACATTATCTTCCCCGTTGAATAGTATTAAAAATAGTCATAATGTCATAGCATTGATTTTAAGTTGCAAATATACATCCACTAATTCTGAAATGAAATCTTGTTCTATACCACAACACTGCAGAACTTTAGAACTCATTTTATCGGTTCTCCAGTTTAATCGCAACCACTTTTCATTTTCACATATATATGTGTATATATATGTGTGTGTATGGATGGATGGATGTGTATGTGCTGGTTTCAACATTAAGAAATTTGTTTTTACATAATGACTCAAGACAAAAGAAAGAAACTGAGAATTCTACATAAATAAATGATAAATTTATTCAAAACAGACAGCAGCCGTTTGACAGACAAGATAATCTGTAACTATATTATTTTCATAGCAAATGCCAAATAGACATCTGGATACAAGATGTTCTTGAAGGCATTAATTTATGAATAAATAGATGACAATTTCAAGAAGACAGAGCATAATATTTTCCGAAGCGCCTAAGTGGCTTGCAAACCACTGACGCTAGACTCAGATGTACTGCAACCTGGAGCTGATTATTCATGCATGTCTGCATGCTACAGCAGAAACTGTGGCCACTTATGTACTACCTTGAAAAGTAATCTATATGTAACTTTTTGCCTTCAGTGAGGTGTCAAGTTGATCCAAGTTTCTGCCTGATGTTGAAGCTGCAAGTGTTGTTAAAGGTATGGTGGCTTTAGAGAAGAATAGCATACAGGTTTAAGTAACACAAGTAAGGTTCCAGGCAGAAGGCACAACACAGGAGATACAGATGGTGAGGAGAGAAACTGGGGATGTGTGACTGGCATTTTGACGCACACCCTAGGTGTGCACATACGTTGGAAATGAGTATGTTCTGATTACAGTGTGAAGAAGGAAAATTGAGAACAAGTTTTGCTCAGATACCTCCTACTTTATGGAGAAAAAAATGTTATGCAGAAATTACAGAAGTTATAAAAGTTTCAACCAAAGCTGAGTCTAGGTATCTGAGACACAGACAGCTCATCCAGCATGAGAGAAAGCTTAAGTCTATGCACTAACGACAAAGGGATGCCTTTAAACTCCTAGAAGCCTAAACTAAAGCCACGAAATGGAACTCTCTTTTTCATAACGTAACTCATCATCTTACGTCTTATCTTTTCTCCTATTCTTAATCATGTCACACTACTGTTTGTAGCTACTGTTGATGCGATATAAGAAAAAGCAGTATAGTTTAGGTTTTTCTGTGTGAATGTAATTTAACAGCTAAACAATGAGAGAAGGATTTTTTGTCAGAATGTGGCAATAAATAATGGCTTAGGATATAGAAAAAAAACTTGGTCAGATTTTGGAGTGCTCAGTAGTAGTAGCTGATTCTGAACTTGGAAATTACTGATTTAATGCTAAATTCCTAAAAGGGCTATCAGTGTAGTCACTGGCTGAAGAGTTCCTATCTGGTTCCAAATCTTTGGGTATTTGTATGCAATACCCTAACTCATACACTCCAGCCATGGATGTAACTCAGCTTCAGTCAACTGAGTTATTTGAAATAATGTTGGGTAAATGATGTCCTGCTGGCTAAGCTGCTCTATTTAACTTCATCTCTGTCTAGAATCATAAAATCCACATGTACCAGGAACTTGCTTTTACATTTATCATGACATAATAGTTTCCTGTGAATAGGTTGATTTTTTAAATGTAAATAGATGAGCAAGAAGCTGCCCTAACAGTGGCTTTGGTAATAAGAGCATCCATAAAGAGGCAAGACTCTGAAATTAAAATCGCAATGAATGAAAAACTCTTAAAAGTAAACCAAAAGTAAATCTACAATTTTTTTCCCATTCTTAATTTAGAACAAACACTATGTTCTTAATTTAAAGGTGAGCTACAGCGCATAGTTATTATATAGCTCATTGAGATTGCAAAATTTACTGCTATATTCAAACTTTTTAAGAAAACAAAATGAGCAGAATGATGAATGATATTTTGATTACAGAGATAAATATGCTGAGAAACTGGTCTTATGCGTATTAAATATTGTATTGGAATGCTTTTATTTTTAGTAATTAAATTCTTTATAAGAAATAGCCTAACTTCAGGGCAAATTACTTCTAAAGTAAAGAAGGTGATATGGTTTGAATAGGTAAGTAATATTTCCTAATTATGTAATCAGCAGATTAGATCTTCAAGGGTAGCTCTACCTAGATATACTTAAGATCAAAAATACCCCTCTGGTAAATACACAGAAGCTAGCGCACTTAGTTTCTTTTGGTGGATGACCAAAACTGTGCATTGCTTCTACTCATGATAAGGAATATGTCATGTGTGTCATACATTATACCTCTGTGTCATACATTATATCTATATTCATTTTTATAATTATACTTAGTTTCTCATAGACATTTCTGAAAATCAGCCCATTGTATTGTTGCAAAGCCTGGAACAAGGGCAGTTTGATGCTTACTTTCTGATGAATTTCAATGCTTTTGTCTGTCACATAAATCACTAGATTAACCACTCTTAGAAAGTCAGTTCACTTTTAACTGTGTTTTATCATTAATCCAGTTGGTGCTCTAGTAAATTAGGTTAACCTGTATTAAGTTTATGAGTAGATTATCCCTCGTCAGACTACAGTGCTCTGTCCACCTCCAGCCTTGTAAATGCCTATACCATTTCCTGAAACTTGATAAACTGTTTCTGTGACAGACAAATTTTATGGAGACCATATAAGCCACACATCACACTAAATATCCCAGTGGTCAACAGCACCACAGATTGGCAGCTGAGAAATCATCAGTAGAAAATATAAGGAAAAATACACTTTAAGGAAGCAAGAATGAAGCAACCTAGTTTCAGTTT
This sequence comes from Aptenodytes forsteri, assembly GCF_000699145.1. Taxonomy (NCBI): domain Eukaryota; kingdom Metazoa; phylum Chordata; class Aves; order Sphenisciformes; family Spheniscidae; genus Aptenodytes; species Aptenodytes forsteri. The sequence goes on along the minus strand of NW_008794543.1, from coordinate 7,759,613 downwards.
GCATTTAGAGTGGGCAAAGAAAATCAACATTTCCTATAGGAACTGTGATGAGTGGTAACTGAAAATATTTTAATCTGATCCTATCATATACCCATATCTGAAAATTTGTGTGCTTTAGGAAGTCACCATTCTACATTGCAAAGCTCTGTTTTCAACTGCTTCGAACTTTGTTGGTTTTCAGCTTTTCTGAAAGAAATTAGAAAAGGCTGGCATTATTCACAAAATTCAGTTCATCCAAAGAAAAAGAATGTTACTCTCCAATGTTTGGAGGAAAAATAAAAAAAGAAAAAAAGCAAACTGTTCATCTAAGAAGCCCTAGTGCTTTGGAGAATGCATTTGTTGCACTGATACCAAGGACATGGTTTACCTATGTGCTAGCTGGCAGCTGAAGTTAGTCTGACAGCTACGTTCTTACATTCTTCAATGATTTTGTCCATAATGAAGACAGTCAAACTCTCTACAGATCCCACTGCGGATGAAATACAGACTCTTTTTAATGAAAGAGCTAAGCATGCTACTTTCTACATGTTCAGGGGATGGTCTACCTTTTTCTGACATTTCTTCTTGTGACTTAAAATGGCACTGGACTCAAGGATTAAAAACAGAAACATCAAATCCTGTATGTTCTGGCAACTAAGGAGCATGTTAGAGAAGGGATAAGGAAAAGCAAAAACATACCAGGGCATTGGAGGTGTGGATGACAAAGTTTTGCTAGAATCACAGGACTTGAAGGACCTCTGAAAGGACAGGCAGAGTAGAAAGGCCAAAGAGCAGAGGTAGATGGAAAGAACAGGCACTGAGGAGGAAAAGAGTGGAACCCGAAGAGATGCACTGAAAGGATTTTTAGATTGTGAGTTTAGATTTTCTCAGTACTTACAACTGCAACTAAAATCGCGCTGTGAATATAAAATGCTATAAAAATATGAATAACTGAAATAATAATGTCCTAATCCTCTAAAGATGAACTTCCAAAGTGAATGGACACAATGCCTCTAAACTTCACATGTGATTTGGAAAGAATATTACCATTGTAAAATAATTAACAGAATCTGAATCATTCAGATTCAATGAGAGGCATCTTAAAATGGTCTGTTTGAAAACTATTTTTTATTCAAGAAAGGATCTTGTAAAGTGTACATTACATGAAACCTGAAACCTTATATTCCCTGAGGAGCTAAAAGATAAACGTTGAAAAATGATGTGAACATACATGTTTATTTCTGCCCCTCACTAGTATTTCAAACCTCCGCAGTTGAGGCATTGTTTCTGACAGATTATCTTTAATGACTGCTGAAGTTATTCAAGCTAGTCTGTTTTCTTCAGCACTGAAATGCTCAGTCACAGCCTCAGTTGTTGAGATGACCTCAGATTGCTATGGTGGCAGGTCTCACTAGACTTTCAGTGGTCTGTATGTATCCCCCCAGCCCCCATTCTTCACTAAGCAGAGAATTTCCTATAGCAATAGATGCTTCCTAGCAGAGAAGCACAGAAAGACGCTGCACTACAGTTGCTAAAACAGCTCCAGTTTTAGTATTTTCTAATTTTGGAGTGCTTGACTTGAGAGTTTGATGTTCTTTTAACTTTTTTTTTTGATGTAATAACCTATTTATGCCACAAAGACCAAAACATTATCTATAAATTATCCATTAGTTTTGTAATGATTTGCATTATGTTACACGGCAAATGATAAATACGGCACTATAAATGCCTTACATGATTAATGCACAATATGTCTTGATACTGTAAGCTTTCCAAGAAACCATTAACACAAAAGTGAACCTAAATGTGAAGTTGGCACATTTGGCTGAGTAAACTATTTAAAAATGTATTTGTGACACACAAATAAGAACACTTGTAATAGTTTTGGACACATTACAATCATCAATAACTTTTTTTTACTAAAATAACAATTTTATTCAACATAAATTATATGCTTATCACACAGTGTCTGAAACAATCCTCCTGTTTGGAAGTGTGAATTCAAGTCGGTTCTAAAGATTTCCTGCTTACTGTAGGAATGGGCTTTATATTTCAAAATCTTAGATTTCAAAACCATACACACATTTTTACTCTGTTTGCCTAATGCAATAGCATGAAAATTTATACTCTTAACTGAGATGTTAAAAAATTCTGATTTGGATTCTCCCATGTAACTACTTGCAGGTATCTGGACTGAAGTTGAGTTACCACAAATGTCTAGCCATGCATCAGGAATATGATTCTTTTCATTGTAACATCTATACTTTAGAAATACTAGCATTAATACACACTTTCAGAGCAATGCAGCTGTTAAGGAATTTGTACAACACCATAAGCATTATAAAAATTAAACACCATTAAGCAGTTGTTTGATCTTTTAGTTCTCGCATGACTTTTCTTCATAGCACTACACTTAGTTAAGAGTAGAAAAGAACAGATCTGGAATAACTACTCTATGTGAGTCAGACAAAAAAAAAATCTTGAGCTGGACTTAAGCACACTATAAAAATAAAAAGACTGAAGATCCTATGATATTTTCTAACATGTTTTAAAAGTTGTATCAATGAAGGAAAGCAAATTAAGTTTAAATGCCCCAGTGGTTCTCTAATGACTAAAAAATACAAGATATCCTTGCTAAAATATACACAGCACATGATTTTTTTTTTTTTAAATTTTTGAATTTCAGGATAGATAAATATTATTCTTTGTCCACCTGTGGTAAATCATTATGTATTGTAGCATTCTACTGGCATTTTATAGCCAGTATTTTCTAAAAGTCTGTTAAAAAATAAACAAGCGTAAGAAAATTCATTAGAGTGCTATGTTCTGATTAAAGTGATTAAAGGGATATAGTGGTAAAGTCACCTACATGGCAATGCAAACCCCAGCAATCACCACATTTTTTATGCAATCTCCCATCCATACTTAAAACGCAATGTTTCATTTCTAAGCAAAGAAAGAAAATGTAGTTCAATATTTTTAATTTAAGTCATATTCTTAGTTCAAAATTTAATCTACAGATAAGGGTCACACTTAATAAAAGCCGAAATCTAGTGATCCCTTTCCAGTAGATACAATGCAACATAGGGTACAGGAAAAAATAATTTTTAATACCCTGCTCAAAGTGAGAATTCTAAGATAGTTTCCAGGACAGTTTATGACAGTTTCAAAAGACTGGCAAGATTAAACTTGAACCGCTCAGATTATTCCAAGACTCTTGAGCAAATTTCTGTGTTTTCCAGGAGAATACAGAAACTCCACTGCACACAGTCATAACTGTCAACTGTATTCATTTTGAGAGGGTCCCCATGTATAGGCATTGAACTACTGACTTTTGAGAACTGGATTATCTGCATGTGATACCAGAGCAATTAATGGTAGCCCAAATCATGTGCCAGACACAAACGATATTGAAGGAAAGAAGTCATATATAATAAAGTCCGGTTCCCTCCACGCTAATGAGCATTTCCAGATCTTTTACAAAAACATTTCAACACTTTCACAGCATTAGCTACCTGAACAAATGAATGATCAGTGAGATGTTATGAATTTTATCAATAGCTGCCCATGACTGGGAAAATGATTACCAGTGAGCTCTACAGACATCTCATCATTGGCACAGTTTGTACCAGTGAAGATTTAACATACACTTTTATTTCTTTTATTACTTCCTGTCTTCAGGGCATATACAGTGCACTTGATACTTGGGATTTTGTTTTTTGAGAAACTGCAATGCAACAGGAGAGCAACTAGAATCAACAGAAGCTTCACTATGAACAAATAAAACCACATATAAAGTTAAGTAACGTAAAAAAGAAAATTCTGTACAGTTCAAATTCATTAACTAAATTTGAAGGATGGTTTTGCATTTAATTTCCCTGTTTTTCCGTTTCTGATTTGTAAAATAGACTATCCCTTAGCCTCACAAGTAATGTGTTTATTACTGTTTGTATTTATTACAGTGTTATTAATGTTCATGAAGTACTCCAGCACTTGCATGACAACTGCCACGCTTATCCTATTAAGGAATTAACCATATTGTTTTCAGAGCAGTCTTTACATAATGTACAATAAATATGACATGTTGACACAGAGTAAGCAATGAAGGAAAGCAAAAACTGAATAACGATTACTTTTTCCTGAATTAAACATTGTAATTTTATACATAAATGAAGTTGTGTACCTGTTTAGAAAAAGAGAGATTGCATTTAAAAACTGTCCTAATGCACATGCACAGGGGAGCTGAAATATGTGTATTCGTAACTTTAATTCTAGCAATTTCCCAGCCTAGCTAAATTTATTGTAATAAAACTGTTTATACAGAGGATATATCTGAAGGCATCTTTGATAAGGGGGCAACCTTGGTAAGAACTGTTTCAGATTACATTAACATTAACAAAGCTTTATGTCATGTTACCCAACTACGTTACTGCCCATGTAAGGAATGAATGTCTTTAGAAATCTGTGTGTGACTCGTATAATCATGACTGTCATTTAATAACTTCAGTAACTTCTTACAATATTTAAAGAGTAGAAAGTATCTAACATCACATAATGGCAAGCATTAATAAATACTGATTTTCTTCACCATGATCATTAAAAGGAGCAGTATGAGTATTACTAAAAATGTCAACAAAACGAATTTTCAAAAACTTGTAGGGGGAGTGGTCTCTTGCAAAGCCTAAATGAAAAGCTTTTCTAACTTTTGGAATGGAGACAGATCTCTCTCTTGCATAGCTGTTGTAGTCTCCAGAGATAAATGGCCTAGAAACGTGGAATTCTTCAGGGGAAAGAGCAGAAAAACAGATTTTCTTACCTCAGCTCATGAATTATAATGTTGCCCATTCATTGCTTCTCATACTGTATTTTGTTGCTATCAGTGGCCTTTCTACATTCTGGTTTTATAAATTTTAGCCTTATTGTCAAAATTGTATTTGTGGAAGAAAGTAACAATGGGGCAAAACCTGGCCTTGAGCAAGAAGAGCATTTTGATTTTTCAGCTCAGTAACAGTAGTTAAGGGCACTGATCCACTCAGGTTCTAAAATAAGGATGAAACACTGAGTATTCTACCCTAAGGTCTACCTATTGGATTTATTTCAAAGTCCTGTTTCCCGAGACTCTTCATCCTGTGTGGGCTGATCCTGTGGGACTGAACTATTAAGGCCATGACAGAGTGAATGTTCAGTCCAATCAATGAGGAGGCACTGATTGCGTTTTGTACGCATGTAAGTTACACTGCTTAAAAATAACATGTAAAGGAAAAAAATAGATCCTTGCTCAAAAGCAACACATATATCTATTCCTGAAAAAGGTATAAAATATTCCTATCTATCTATATTTCCTTGTCTGACTTAGCAATTTTCCCACAAATAAAAAATATTTGGCATTTCTTCTTTGAAGGATTTTTAGTATTTATGACTTGAAAAGGACTACCTACATGTTTCACAACGAAAATTAGGATAGGGTTTAATGTCAAAATATTATTTTATCAGGACTCCATGTAAATTAAATATATCCTTATTACCACCACTAACAAATGACAAGAGGGTTAATTATACACAAGCTTACAGAGCAAAATTAAGCTTGCGTTTAACTATGTTCCAGTGAATAAGTAATAGAAAATATAAATCTGCCTTTTCTTTTAATTATTGTTAAAACACACATTTTCTTGCTTTTCTCTTAGCCATGATCACACTAAGACCTTACAGAGTAGTAGTTACACTGGTAAGGAGCTTTATTTCAAACATGCGCTACAAGTCATTTATGATTTGTTTAACTAAGCACTCCAAAACCACTCTAACAGAACAGCACATAAGCCACAATTCTCTGATAAATCAGTCAGTGAACTCTGAATAAACTTCCTTAAATCATCATTCTCTAAGCACAGTGCAAGAACATTATCAGCTAATACTGACAACAAAGAATGTTTAAAAAGATACAGAATAATATAAATTGAGTAACTGTAAAATAAAGACCTTAATCACTTATACATGAAGATAATTTGATCTTTCTCGTATTATTGTCATCCACACTTCTTCACACTTTTACAGATATAGCATTTATTAACATAAATATGTAAAAATTGCATAGAATAAAAATTCAAATATTTCACCATCTCACTCATTTAATCACACTGATCCTATCAATTCTTTTCTGTAAACATACATATATATACACACACACTTTTTGCTTGTATGTTAATCTATATTCCTTCAGTAGTTCTAATATTTATTAAACTTTTCAGACATTATGAGAACCATGATTGTGCTTTTATGCCATCACTTCAACTGTGCTGTGGATCATAAAGGTCTTTTTATTTAAGTCTTTATTGTTTATTTTGTTCCAAGTGTGAGCTATTTTGACTTAACTAATGCAATCTTATGAGATTAAAAATGAAATCAAGTTTCATTTCAGTAGAAAAAATACTTTATACTTCATAACAATCTAACTAACCGAAAAGATGCAGCAGACATAACATTTTGACAAAATATTTTTACTTGCAAGGAAATAAAACTATCAAATAGGAAAAACATTCATTGTTTAAAAGAAGTCTTAAAGAAATTTAGGTTAATAAAACAGCTATATCGCTTGGTTTTATGATATATGCCATATGGGTGTATAAGCTTTACAGTGATGTGTCTAAGTATAGGGCACATTATCTAAGACACGGGAGTAAAATTCAGGTACTCAAAAACAGCTGAAGGGACTTGGGGGGGGATTGAGTAATAACAAATTCACATATGGAATTCTCACTTTAGTGTTTGTGTGATTCCTATTGTTAGCAACAAAATCTAGCAGTGTTTCTGTAACATATATTAATTTTCTGTAGTACTTAACTATGCTTTAAGGCAGGCTCATGTTTAAAGTGTTTTAGTCAGTGAAATCGAAGGCAAAGGAAAATTAAAAGCAAAAAACCCTAAAACTCTACTGTAAAACCATTTTATGATGACGATCACAGAAATGTATTAATTTCCCATGAATTGGCATCACTTCTCCCACCCACATGTGGATTCTTTGGTATTCCAGGGTGTCTGAAATGACACTAGATGCCTAAATTCAAAGAGCTGAAGACACCGGATTTCTTTGTTTCATTGACATCAGTAAAAAAGGAACTACGACTGAGTAGACTGTTCACTCAACTCCTGCTCAGATTTTGGCTAACACAGCTCATGCTAAGGCCTGGTGTATGCTGGGAGCAGCGTCATTAGGTCAAAGCGAGAGCACCATGTAGGCAGGACAGGTGACCAGAAAGAGCTAAAAGGCCATTATGCAGCCATTATCACATCACCTGCAGGTTGCTGTCTCCTGCAGCCATCGTCTTTGCATATTGATTGTCTGGCAGTTTCCTCAGAATCTGCTAACTTATAGAAATGGTATAGATCAAACTTCCAAGCCCAAAGGTATAAAACATCAGCTTACCCAAAAAAGCTTTTGAAGCATATCCAACAGCAGCTGCACTGCTGAGGCTTTCCAGCTTCCCGGTGTGGTACAGGGGACGCCCGCATCATGATGGAGGAGGAAGGATAAGCACTGTCACTATCGGCTAGGTAACTAGTTTTTGCTCACAGGTGCATGAATTAAGAGTTAGGGGTTATAAGTTATGAAACCTTATGAATTGAGTGGTGAGTAAGTGAATTCATGTGAGAGACTAGTCTGGGCAAAGGGAATTGAGCCCTTGTTTGCTCTTCTTTATTTGTTATATTTCTTAATGAGCTCATAAAATAAAGCTTAATTCACAGAGTACATTGTCCTGTAAATTTGAGAGATCCAAACGGACCGTGAAGCTACAGCTGCAGAATTATGCCTTCCAAGTGGGACAAGTTAACAGTACACATCTCACCAGTGGACAATAGTATGTACAGCTGTACGTACTGAAGCACGGGTTAAGCACACCTTACTGCAAGGGTGCGTTAAAGGAACTAAGCTTCTATACCCAGGGCCAGGTTCAGCAATGGCATGAATTAAGGGCAGGGGCCCCACAAAAGTACAGGGAAATTGTGCCATGCGTGTCCCACCGGGGATACACAGCCAGCTCATCTACCTTCTTTGCTCACTGTTAGTTGATGCCTGTCTATACCCATGATGCAGCTTGCCAGAATCAGGATGGCATGTGAAAGCCCCAGCAACAGAAAGATGCTACAAATTTTCTATAAATAGCCCACAGGGGCTTATCCACTGCAGAGAATAACATGCTAGCTGCTAGGAGAACGTGACAAGATGGCTACAAGATATTTCAACGACTATATCCACTATGCACACCCTACAACCAGGAGTACCTATTTAGCCTCTGGCTGAAATGAATTCTAGCTTTTCTCCAACTCCAAAAGCCACCTTCCCTGAACAGGAATTTCTCTGAGATGTATAAAGCCTTCCTGTTGCAAGAAAGTTAAATTGGTATTTCAGTGTACCACTGGAGCAGAGGTATATGAATTCAGCTTACGGAAATAAGTTTATAAATTGGTAAGGTGTTTCCCCTGCCCAGGAAACTTTAGAATAATGCTACACAGTGCAGATTTTTCTAGAGAACATTCAATAAACTCTCATCTTCACAGATTTGAGAAAATAACCTCTCATTCATGCAACAGTGATAGCAATATTGCTAAACATAACGATATTTGTTCTAAGACTAAACCCTTAAAGCCATAATGATATAAAACTTAGCTTTTCTTTAAAAATACTTGCTAGCATGGTTCAAGTGTACCTCTTTTTCTCAATAGCAGAAGGCAAATTAAAATTTACATAGACTAAAGATACTCCATCTCACAGACATAGACACATGAATACATATATATACACAGTGTACCCCATACGTGTAGGCAAATTAAAATTTACATAGACTAAAGATACTCCATCTCACAGACATAGACACATGAATACATATATATACACAGTGTACCCACATACGTGTATATATATTACACTAAATTTCAAGATTAAAATAAATTTAGGGTGGACTCATGATTTCTGAATGCATCACACTAGTAATGCTGTATTTTTCTTAGTGTTATTTACAGCTCATTTCTATGATTTATTCAGGAGGTACAGTTATTTTAGGTACCATCTTTCTTTCAAAAGAGCTTACTAATAGTAACTCTGCCAAGAGTCTCTGTAATTTCCTTTCGTCATGGTATTCTTTATTGCTCATTGTAGCCTTTCAATATTTAAGAAACTACAGAAGATAAGCCTTGCTGTAGGAAATCTACCTCTAACATGAAGACCACAGAGGTATCTTTAGAGGAACAGTGACTACTAATGTAAGGTCTTTCTTTGAGCACAGAACAGCAGAGCTATAATGATCTTTGAAGAAAGAGATAAATTCAAATCAAAACAATGTTAGAAAAACAAAATTGGGGAGGTAGGGAAAAGATGAGAGTACAAAATAGTAATAATGCCATCAGAAACAAGTGTTAGACCTTTATAATAAATATGATCATTAGAGAATAGAAAGAAACTAATTTTTTTGAAAGAACCCTAAACTGAAACTTGTTTTAAATAACTTAGGAAAAGAACATTACTTAACAGCTGTTTAGACAATTATGGTAAAATAGTTCACAACATTTGGACAAGTATATTGACACCGTACTGGAAGTGTGAGATAAGTATAGATCGCTTTACAAGTGCGTTATCTTGACAACAGAGTGTATTTCTTGTGAGGAAAAATGCTGCCTTGATAAATTTCCTTCACTGTATTCCAGTAAAATATTTTCTGTAATCAATCAAATGTTATGCTATGGGATCAGCGTAGGCTAGTGAAACTTCTGTGACAATTATTATCTGCTTTTCTTCCTTGAAGGGGAAGACACAATTTCTGAATCGGTGGGATAAATATAACAACTTAAAAATTAGTAAAACTCCCAGAATTCCCAGATTACATATGACTGATGTAAATAGTGAAGATAGCAAGGGGAAAGAACTGCAAAAAGCTCTTCAAATTGGCACATATATAATTCAAAAGGCAGCTTGCTTACAAAATATGATCAAAAGTAGTTCATCCTGGATATTTCTATGCCCCTGTGCAATGTCCAGTAAGGATATGAATGCAAAGTAATGCCATATTGTTTTTGTTTCTGTATGTTGTTTCCTCACCAAGTGACAGAAATAGTTCTGGACAGAGAAAGCCTTTAATCTATAATCCTCTCACATGCAGCAAATTATGATTCATCAAAACAAAACAATTCAGGATGTAGTTCATCCCTGTTTCTGGACTTTCACACAGAACAGATTTTTTAATGGTTTTGCTCAGATAAACCAAAAAATCCTGCATTTGCCAAAGCTTTTCAACCTTAGAATGCGATCAGTACAAATACAGTTTTAACACATTTTGAGGCAGGCTTGCATAAAAATCCGAGTGCATTTGAAGGAAGGGTTTTTTCAGACAAAGTTTTAAGGAGGCGCAGTAATTTATCTTTGGAATAAACCAAAAAGCTAAAGGAATGCAATGTCATTTTTTCATTTACTTCGGAGAAGTAATTGCTGTAAATGAAGCTACCCTAATGGAAGGTGAATACAACGAAGCTCGTTGCAAAGGCTCAAATGGAAAGCAACATAGTGCTTCTGAACAATCTAGGTGATAATAGAATGAAAATAGGAGTGAATTTTTGGAATAAGAATTAAACTATGTATCTCAAAAAAAAAAAAAATGCACTGAACTTAAAAGTCCTGTGAACATCAATCCGTGAAGTTAAAAGCTGCATAATGTCTTCCATTTAATTAAACAGTAAAAAACCCTAACAATTATCTTAATTATAACTTTATAGCTATCTAGTTCTGGTGTTTTAAAGCTTTTCTAAACAGGCATAGTATTAGTTTGTGTCATCATGATCTTGTTTCTGGCATATGCTCCAAGGTTTAGGATAACTGTAATTGCCACAGGTGTCTGATTTACATTCACCCAATCAGATATTAATTATGGTGGCACTTTACTTTGTAATAACAAATCTCTAAATTTGTAAAGAACAAACAAAAATTAGATGAATCAAGAATATAAATGAGAAATGCTGGCACAATAATCCAGGCAGGGAAACATTCACTACATTCACACCGAATATGTTAATGAATATCAGTTTAGCAACCTGGCTCTCTGATTTCCTAAATGTGAACTAAATAGCACAATACCACATTTGAAATTCTTGCTCCATTTCCCATATACCTTGACAAGATGTCTTTGGTCAAGTGAAGTCAACTAATTTTGGAGCTAAACTTAGAATTTTTTATATTTTTAAGTATCCATTTTGGTCAATTTTTCTTCACGTTATCATCATTGTGTCAACAGAGTTAAACTGTGCAGGTTAGCATTCTCATTTTCAAATATGGAACAACTGTCAACTTCTACAATGCAAAATAAATTGCACAAAGCTGTTATTCCTGTAAGGTGTAAGTTATTCAACCCATTTCACACTACATAAATTCAACAATACTGCTGGTCAAAACTATTCTACTCAATATTTTTTTGAGCGATAACCAAAAAAAGTGAACGACACAAGACTAACATCCTTTATGACAAATTGAAAATTTATACTTTGACAAACTATAGAAGTAAAAAGAAAAATTATCATTAAGAAATGCATTTATTAACATATTTGTAAATGCCTAGTGAATTATTACTCTGACAAGGTTTTGCATCCTTTTGCAAAAGTATCCAGGCAAAACCGGTTATTCACTGAGATTCTAATTTCAAAAGAATACTTTTTTTTCCCTACCAGATCTGGAGAAAATAGGTTTCTATCTTCACTGGACAGGGAGAAAAAGGGGAAAGGAGAGAGAGAAATTTACAATATGCATATTAATGTTACAGATTTCAGTATTCTATATGGGTAATTTCAACATTAGAATGGGAATGCAAACACTAAATAAAATGGGACAGCCCAAAGCAGAGTAATGCAAAAGAAAGAAAAAGTCATGTGGAAAGTAAAACTGTGTATCAGTTTTCAAAAGAAAGTGTAGCTTCAATAATAAGGTAAAATTTCAAATTCTATTAAGTAATGTCTACATTTTTTCATAGTGGCTTCAGATAAACAAATAAAAAGCAATAAAAAGCAACAAAAAACCCAAAAAGCAATAGCAATTTTTAATAAACTTAAAACAATGCAAATGTGTGATTTTTTTATATTAAAATTATTTTTTCCTGCCTCCAAACTTTTTTTTTAATCTCCAATAGGCTATGATGCCTTTTTTTTTTTTGAGTAACGCCAAATTTGCCTTAGATATATTCCAGTTTCTCCAAAGTGGGAAAAAGGTTGGTCTCTAAGCCAAAGAACATACTAAGGAGAGACAGACAAGCAGCAGAGCAGTTCCTCTGCCAGGAAACACAATGACGACAGTTTGGGTAGAAGTCTGTTGGAATAATCACATTCATTGTAAGGGAGTAAATATTAGAAAGAAGTTGTCAGAGCTGAAATTAAAAACTCTGTTCTTTTAACAGGGTAATCACAACTTTCTCAATTATGACGAGAGATAAAAATGTCATTCAAAATACTTGGGGTATGTATCACTAGGTATATGCTTAAAGAGAATAAAAATGCATAGCAATAAACTTGATGGCCTGATGAACATTTTCTTTTCTTAAATTTCTGTAATGAATTAGCCAAAACCATTGCTGCCATTAAGCTAAGAATGCAATTGGCCCTGAAACATTTCTTGACTGCTGGAGAGGATCTGGAGTTAGGAGGCTGGCGTTAGTTGCCTGGCTACAACAAATAGACTCTTTCGTCTCCTTTAAGATAGCTAGTTTTCTACTGTAGGTATTTTGTCCATGGTCTGCCACAACTGACAAGTTGCTCTTGGGTAACTAATAATAATAAAACCAAACCAAAACATAAAAACTAGTAACAAACTAAGCAATTTATTTATATGCCAAAATTATTACAGAAATCATTGTGTTCTTAGACCTTCCCAGGGCAAAATTTGCTACTCTATAGGGAGAAAAATCATGAAATCAAGACTGCCAAATCTGAATTTTGGTGCACATCTGTGGTCACTGTGATTCTAAACTCTGGCTTTGAAGGAAGAGTGTATTAAAAAGAAAATTAAAGGCTCAAAATTCCTTTAAAAAGCTTGAGATCAAGATAAATTTTATAGCTTTATAATGAAAATGAATAGAATTGCCCACGTTTTTCCAGGAAACTCACCAGAGAGAAGTCATAGACTCAGAATCATGGAATGGTTTGGGTTAGAAGGGACCTTTAAAGATCATCTAGTCCAGCCCCCCTGCCATGGGCAGGGACATCTTTCACTAGACCAGGTTGTTCAAAGCTCCTTCCAACCTGACCTTGAACACTTCCAACACATCCAGAAGTTGTGGATGAAGAGAGACAACAAAATTTCCTTGAAATTACAAAAGTAACTCATCTTCCTTCAGCAGATGACATCCTCTCAAAAAATGGTGAAAATGGACTCTGAGCAAGTTACTTTGACATTAGCCTCACTTTTAAGAGGCATAGGTGTACAAACAAAACATAGGAAAATAACCTGATGTTTTTCTACAGAGGAGAGAATATATACCTAGAGTAATCCAATAACAAAAGTTTAGGTACCTTAAACTATAAACCAACTGGAATTTTGAGGGCAAGTCTGTAATTCAAGAAAGCCCAGAAGCTCTTACAAAAATTGCTGAAGTGTCTGTTAAATATCTAACAACTTTAACTGAACCTTGAAAAAGCTTCACATAAAATTGATGCTAACTGACACATCAAGGATGTTTTTCTGCTTCTGCTTTGATAAATAAGATTGCAGAAAACCATCAGAAAATAGCTTGAAGCTGGTAGCTGATAACTGGACAGGACTGTATAACAGATGAAAACAAAAATTTTAAATATAAATGATGTTTTAAGACTTCCATTTGAAGCTAAAAAGTAAAAAACAGATTGAATTACTGAATATTGCATTGATCTAATTTAAGTCATCAAGGAACTAGAGAAAGTAACCCAGAATGAGAAAAAAATAGTTTTCAGGTGGCACAATAAAAGATGAAATGTGATATTCAGGAAGCCACACTACAAGGTTTCAGAGATAAAGGCAGAAAACATCAAAAGTTTGTTTCAGATTTTATAATTTGGAGATGCTTGGAGACTACAGTGGTGGAAGGACAAAAGAGAACTGTTTTGAAAATAAATGTTCTAACAATAGATTTTCTCAAATTAATTAATTGACTTGTATGATACTTCCATAAATTTGCATTTTATTCTTGGATTAAGTCATATACTCAGTAGTTCCATAAAATGAAAATCTGTTCTCCTCACAGTTTTCTCATCTTGTATTGCTATATAGTAGATTGGAAGTATTGAGTAATTTTTCCTGAAGTAGTTCTCTGAAGAAAGAGTTTATGTTTTTGCAACTATTATTAATGTTTTAATTGTAGACAGATTCCCTACGTGTCTGGTTAGGTTAAATTATGGAGGATTAAGTTAATTCTTGCATCCAAGTTACAACAGTAAAGTCTGGATGGGTGGACAACCAGGTAGTTACAATACTGGTTGGATGATCAGACTCAGAGGGTGCTTCATGAGTCATACTCTACTTGGAGGCCAGTAACAAGTGGCATATTGCAGGTGTCATTGTAGGACCTGTTCTGCTTAACATCTTTATTAGTGGAGGAGGCAACGGAGCGCCTGCTCAAAAAGCTTGCAGATAACCCCAAACCAGGGATGCAACCAATATGCTTGAGGGTAAAACTACCATCCAGAGGGCTCTAAACAGGCTAGAGGGAAGGGCCAACTATAACATATGAAATACATCAAGGACAGAACTCTCCTGAATTCCCCTGAAGAATTCTGAGCCATGCAATTTTTCCCATAGTCTGGCTTCATGTCCCTCTGCAGACATCTCTGATGGAGAAACATGCCCGTTTACTTTTTTTAAATGGATTAAATTTCACCTGATAGTCTACATATATCTGCATGAATGTTCAAACCACAAGGAAAATCAACTCTATCATTTAATTTCCCTGAAAGCAAGAATTCCTATTCCTCCCTCTTGTCCTTGCTTTCAACACTTAATAATGAAGACTCCAACAGCAGGTAGTTTTCTGTATTATGAGAGTGAAATCCCTCAAAATGCATCAATATTTTGGAGTGATTTAAAACAAGCTGCAAATAGGAACAATATAGAACTTGTTATTTTTCAAAAATATTTCTTTGCCATATGCAATACATGAATAATACAATGAATCTAAATAATGAGGAAATACAGGTAAATACTGTAGAAAATTATACACAAAGGAGGAGAGCTAAACATGTAGTGATAAAGATATACTTGAGTAGAACTATGCATTACGTCTATTTCGCACATCTGATCAATCTTTTTCATTCTGGCTGCACCTCTCTGGCACGTTCTGTACCTTTGATTGCTCTCAATGACCTCTGCCAGTTTTGAATTGCTCAGGTTGCGAACATACTGAAATGAATTTGTTTTCCTTGTGTTTCTAAAGCTACTATGCTTATATGCTAATTACAAATAAAATGCTTGACCCATAAAGGAATCAGCAGGAAACCTGAAATGAAGGCATTATCCAACATTTCATGCTCCTTAGTGATGCCGTTTTAAATATTTTAGACGGCCTATAAATAATTAAAACCTCACCACAGCAAATTATGTCCTATTATGCAAATAAATAGCCTCCTCCCTGGTTTCATTAAAGATTCTAAATGACAAGCTGAGCAGTTTAAACATGGCAAGGTACTGCAATGAGGCGAGAAATCTTCCAATATTTTTTTTTAATTGTTAGTGCCAAGTTTCATGTGGATTTTTACTCTAACACTTTAATTTGCATGAACAAATAAACCTTTAATAAACCTTTTGTAAGTGGTGAAAATGCATCATTTAATTAAATTTGATTTGTTGTGAAACTATTGTGCTTCATGAATATTTAAGTTATGCAAACTCTATAGCAGAAAAAATAGAAGCCTTTTTTTTATAGAAAGCTGTATTTACTTACTATCGTTTCTGTAAAATCTTTATTTGTTCACATACACTATATATATATGAACACTATGTCAAATTTTTACATTAAAAAAATGTTAAACATCTGATCTTGTTTTCACAGTAGAATTCATGTTTTATTTCAATAGAAACAGAATTCAGCTGCATTCCTATATGCCTATAGCAAGCAGACTTACATCATATAAAAAACTTTTATGTTGGATTACATTTTTGCAGCAGTATTTTTCCAGAAGACTTAATTTTTCAAATCTAGTAAGTTATCAAGACCCTTAAATTATATATTTTTGTATACAGAAACTTGTATTCACCAAACTACAAAATTATTTACTTAAGTAAATTAAATACATTAAAATAATGAGAAATCTAGGATCAGAAAGGAATGAAAGATTATTCCTTTATATGTTTTTCCTCCAAATTCGCATTTCTAATCTTATTATCTACATAAAGTATTGTAAGAAACATGAACTGCAAACATCAAAATATACACTGTATTTCAAAATTAAAATGAAAAACCTTGTACCTGTAATCAACTCAAAACCTTTTAAAAATCTTCTTTATCAATATGTTAACGTGAATTAATTACATATCACCAGAAAACTGAAAAATGAATGTGTGCGTGTTTTTTAAACTTTGTCGACTAACTACTACTTACTTGCCAGTCAGCAAAACTTCCAATGAAAATAAAATGAGAATTTCAGAATGATTTTTCAGTGTAACTCTAAAATTCATTGAATTCAGCTTTTTTCTGAGTAAAGACCACAAACCTGTACCTTGAGTTTTTCAAATAAGGTTAAAAATATGCATTAACATATAATTTCCCTTCATGAAATAAACCTGTGTTAAAATATTTCTGTAGTAGTGCTTATTTACATCTACAGTAACAAACCTTTCTAAAGGTTCTCAAAACAGTGGGTTTTGGATAACACCAAAATGAACACAAATTAAGAAAATTGTGTTTAGAAAATACCCATTGCATTCACAGACTCCTACAGCATCTAAATATGACAGCTTATTTACTGCTGTCCATATTTCTACCTGGTCTCTTTGCTACATGCTGACTTTGGCTAGACACTCCCTCCCTTACTAATACATTTGCAATATAAAACTGGTTTTTATTGTTGTTCATTGCCTTCCAGATGCTCGCACTCTATCTTACACATCACCTGCAACCTAGAATGTCGTTTTTTGTTACCAACTTCTAAGAACATCAGTTGCATAAGGGAAAAAAGACTTCCCTCTATCCTCTTCTAAAAAAGCATTCTGTTACTTGAGTTCATGTCAGGCTTTGCATTACACTAAATGATGCAACTAGACAATTTGTTCTCTGTGTTTCTAATAGTGATACTGGGAGTAATTCAAGAACATAAATTTCTTTGTTGCTTTCTCTGGGTATATTCAGGTATGTGTATTGAGCCAAATTACTGAGAATCAAGTGTATTTTAGAAGTCTGAATACCTAAACCTGTTTAACTGACTGTGTTTTATGTGGATCCCTGTTCCCATAAACAATTGAAATCAACCCCAAACTAATATCAAGCAGGATAAATGAACTATGTGGTGTTTGGGCAAAAAATATAGGGAATACAATGCCAATAGATTCTGGAATAAAAGGAGCAGAAAATTAGATTAAGCTGAATGATGTACATGATCTTCAATTTGGAAACAAGCTTGCTTTTCTGAAGAATATTAGCAACAAGCTTATTGGAAAAGAAAATTCTGACATCAAAAATAGGAGAAGTTGTCTGCTTGCAGGTTGGGTCTCAGAGATGAGACTTTTTTACGAAAAAAAGTTCTGGTGAGAGAAAACTAAGAGCTTATTTAGCTATTGACAGGTGAGAACGTGTGCGTAACAAATGGTGAGTAACCCACCGAGTGTGCATGCTAAAGAATGCATTTTTAAGGGACCAAACGCAAAGAAATACAAAATTACTTATGATAGGCAGTCAAACACTAGAAGAAAAAATGCTAGACTAGCCAGAGCATATTGAACACCTGAGGTGCAAACAGAAGTTTTCAGCAGCAGTATTGTACAAAAAACAAAATGAAGGTGTGGAACTAACAAATTCATTTTAAAGAGAGTCGGGGGGGGAATTACATATGTGACATACAAGTATTAAAGAAAGAATATCGCATATCTGCACATAGAAAAGGCACAAAGAGATGGAGAGACTGTGTCAAAAATATTTGTGCCATGCAAAGCAGTGGTAATACTGATGATTAAGCATTAGTTAAACATTGGAAAAGATCTGTATGAAGTGCAATAAAAAAACCACTTTATGCAATTATGTTACACAAGTAAATAGGAAATTATATAAATTATGGTGCAATTAACTATGCAATTGGAGACAATCTTCAAGGAGAAAAAATTAGAAAAGCAGTATTTTGGCTACAATATAGAATAACATTTACTGTCTTTGCACCAAAAAATTAGGATAAGGAGGACATCCTTTCCATGAAGGGAAGAAATACAGCACTAAAAGTAAGTATTAAATGTTAATATTTATATTTCTATAAAGCATACATGCTACCAAACACAAAAGTCAAAATAAACATTTTATGTAATTAATCTCTGCATCCATACAACATCATCTCAAAGAAGAAGATTGGTTAGGAAAGATTTTCTGGAGTGTTTGAAGGCAGAGACTTAGGACACTATCAAATCAGCTTTATCTACAAGTGCCATTTCAGTATATTATGCATTATAACCAACATTATTATTACTCTCCAAAGCAGGGTAAAGTGCATTTAAAAAAATTGCTAGGAAAAAATGTTTTTTTACCATGTCCTAAAGCCATTCAAAGCAAAGCAATATATGCCAGATTTTGAACACCTGTTTGGAATTTGAGAGTCACTTCTCTTAAGGGTGCTAGTGTAGTTTTAGCATAATTAGAGGACTTTGGAAAAGACTTGGTGCAATTTTATATATTTTTACTTTGCATTACAGCCTATGAACAGTTCCTATGCATGTCAGATCCTTCAGACCTGCACACAAGCTACATCGACGGTCTACACATGTGCTGCAATTCTGGTATGCCTAGGACCCGTTTAACTTTCTGTGCTATGCATTTGATAAGCTCAATGGGGTTCACTCAGCCAGAGGTTTAAATCTCTTACACCTAAGTCTGGCCTGGTGATGGGCAAACTATAGGACCCTACAGTGTTCCGATAAAGTGTCCCAACTTGCCAAGCCAGGATCATCTTAACATCTGCTATACCACACAGGGTAGAACAAGTGTTTACCTTGTCTGTATTTATGCACTTTTTGGGAAACATCAGGTAACTAATCTGTGATGACAAATCTGATCACTTAGAACAAAGATTACGTTGAACCTCTGGCATGCAGAGCTAACGTGTAGCAATTTTTACAGAAATTAATAAAAGGACCTTCATAAAATAATTATTCAATCATTTTAACTGTACTTCTGTAACAATTGTGTAGAACAGGCTTAAATGACTTTAAAACATTTAACATTTTTAAAAAGTCAGCACCTAGTTTACCTCAATTACTACAAATTACCTCAAGAAGGTATTTGTTAGGGTCTAATACACTAACTTTGAAATTTTCTGAAAAAAATTAGCTATCAATATTCTTCACTATATGAAACAATTGTTGTCAAATCTAGTACTACCTTCCTTATTTGTGCTCAGATAAAAAGGTGGATAGTTTAAAGATTAAGCTATAAAGCTATATAAGCTATTTTGGCTTATAAACAAAACCAAAAGGTTTTCCCTTAGTAGTGATAAGTTGGTTTTTAAAAGAGCATAACAAACATGGTTATCAACAGAAAAACCACCCCCCATTTACTGTGATTCAAAATCTCATGGTCAAAAAAAGACATGAATTCATAATATCATGATGAAGTAACAGGTATATAAATACGGTAAAAATTGGAAGGATGGAAAGACGCCTTTCTACATAGAAGCAGCATAAACATTTAAAGTTTCATCTATCTGAATGCTTAACAAAACAATGTTCTTGTAGGCAAAAGAATTTCAAGCTCAACTTCAAAATGCAAATGTATTTGAATTTTTGCACAGAAACTATCACTTATAGTATAGTACTTGTTGCTTTTAGTTATTCTATTTACCCATCATTCACTCTCTAATCTCCTTTAAGCCCATGTTTCTCCATTCCATATACAATAGAAGGATTACGCACATCTTCCCTCTTAACTTTCTCCAGAGGATAACAGATTTAATTACTGTTCTTCCTTCCATGCAAGCTTTCAAGTCAGCAAATTTTTTGTAGCTCTGTAGCATAATTTTTAATACAGAAGTCTTAGAGTCTGCATTCAGGTGATACAAGCAAAGCACATGTTCTGCAATGCTGAATATGAAGCTATTTGCTATTTATATTTCTCATAAATTAAATTTTAAAAATGCACCACATCTAATAGTTTTAAAAGTCTGTTTTCAGTACAGATTCTGGCTTACTTTTAAAATAAAAGAAAATTTAATGAAAATCTGATTTTAAATTAAAGTGTAACATATTATTAATAAGATACAAGAACAAAAGCATAACATAGTGCATATACTGAGCAGTTGTCCTGAAAGCATACTTTTCCTATGTGTGTCCTATGATTTGTGGAATTAAAATTCGCTGTACTTTGAGACCTACTCCAAAAAGAGGTTTTGCACAAAATCAATTAATTTCTTCAACAGAAAAATTGCAGAAGTTTTCCTGTTCATAATGAGCTTCTTAGCCACAAAGGTAAAGGAGGATTTTCTCTTTAGTATAATTTCCCCTAAGCTATTCATATATACCAACAGCCTTAACTGCAGCTTAGTGAAAAGTTTTCTTTTACTTTACTTTTTTTGCCTGGAATTCTTTTAGTATAGGAAAATACTTCGATACTTCAGAATGGATATGAAAAGATAAGCTATGAAAAGGTTAAAGTAATTTCAGCTTTACCACGAATGTTTGAAAATCAGAGACTGGCAAAATAGAAGATGAACTGCAAAGGAAACAGTATATTTCAATTTCCTTTTATTACTGGGATTTTGTATCAAAAAGTACTCCAATCCAAGAAGACAAATCCAAAGTTGTATTTTCATTCATCTCCTGAGGAACTAAGAGGAACACCTAAGAAATGAGATGCATTGCAGTACTTAAAAGAGAAGATGTACTTCAGATGTACAATATCCTACATTTTTTATTCTGCAAGTTGAAATAAGGAATTAACAGTAATAAACAATGATGAAACACTACAGTATTCTTTAGGTACTACTAGTTTTCTCCCTAAAATTTAGGAGCAGACAATACATAGGCAAAAGAAAACAGAAAACAAACAAAATAAAAAGGAATCAATGGGAAGCATGTAAACAAAGAGCACGTAAGATAGTAGATTTGTGGCTTCCTAAAATTTGAGCCCTGACAGAGACAGGGAATTTAATTTTCAGGGTTGTAAAATCATATATCCATGTGCCAACAGTCATACTAGACTTTACACATCCTCTGCATTTACATATGGTGAATTATTCTATTCCATCCCATGTTCTTTGAATGCAAGATAAAGCAATATCATATCCTGTAACTACTTAGAATAAACCATGAATCATCATAGTCCAGCGGTCAACTTCGAGAAAAGAAGAGATCACTGTACAAGGCTGAATTGCTTATTATCTAGAACTGAATACATACTGATTTATTTTCCCCATAGGAGGAATAAAAATAAGATTTTGTAGAACAGATTTGTAGTTAAATCATCAGATATTCCTGGTTAACGGGGGAGGTTCCGGATGACTGGAGGCTTGCCAGTGTGACGCCCATCAAGAAGGGCGGCCGGAAGGAGGATCCGGGGAACTACAGGCCTGTCAGCCTGACCTCAGTGCCGGGGAAGATTATGGAGCGGTTCATCTTGAGGGCGCTCACAAGGCATGGGCGGGACA
>NW_008794543.1:7728318-7736840 GCF_000699145.1 Aptenodytes forsteri | reverse complement strand
GAGTCCCCATCCCTGGAGGTATTTAAAAGACGAGTAGATGAGGCACTTAGGGACATGGTTTAGTGGGCATGGTGGTGTTGGGTCGACGGTTGGACTCGATGATCTTAGAGGTCTTTTCCAACCTCAATGATTCTATGATTCTATATGCTTAGCAGCCTAAAAAACCAATACAGGTATAATTTTGAGCAGTGTTTTAATACAGCATAATAATAGTAAAAGTTACTTTATCAAGAAGAAATAGCTATTTACATTATATATTCAACTATGCCCATGAGAATAGTAGTTCTAAAGCTAATTGAATACAAGCTTTCAGCCACAAGATATGCTTCTATGAAAATTACAAAAGGAAACCATTGCATTAGCATCCGGTATGAAAATTAAATGCACAAAGTAGAGGGAGAACCCTGAAGATCCACAGCTGGAAAGGTCGGTCTGCAGCTTTCCCTTTGTTGATACAAAAAGTGCAAAGAACATATATATGATAAAAAGAGCTGCACAATGTCCTCCATAGCTTAAGTAACTAACCAAAAGATATAGGCACATTCTTCATTAAAGAAAGTATGTTAGGGATATTAAATTGCCTGTGCTTTTAAACAGTCATTTCAGTTCAACAGCACAGAGTGTACAACTAAATACAAACCCCGTGGCCAAATATTTTCCCTAAAAACTTAAAAAAGGAAGCAAATCATGCATGCAATTTTATTACACATCTTGAATTTCTACCTATTTTGTATTTGCAGCTAATGCAGATTTTATTTTTATCATTACAGAGAAATATACAGCAAGAAAGATCACAGTTAATATCTGATTTTTATACTATATCATATCATTTCAACGTGAAATTTTGTCCTCTGCTAAGCAACTTAACTGCACATTCATAGATAACCTTCTTCCTTAAACAATTATATTGTACACCAAAACTTGAAAATGTGATACATCAACCATCCCAGCCTCCCCATATACCTAAAGCCTATGTACGAAGATTTAATTCATAGTGACATATGTGTAAAATTAATTTAGCCTGGGTTTTGGGTTGGTTGGTTTGTTTGTTTTCATTTAGCTACTTAAATATGCACTTTGCAGTTCTCTAAAGTGTAAGTTGATATTTGATCTCATTGGCTAAGGATGTTGAACTGGCTTAAACTGCAAATATTGCTAAAATTTAATGTTATCAGGTGATACATGTATTTACATTTTTCTATTCTGAAAATACACTTTTCATGTGGATCAATATTCAAAGGCATTATTTGTCTAATTTAGTTACAAATTCCTCAACCAACTCTTCTATCAACAAACTGTGTTACCACAATGTAATTTGGAATAAGCCCTAAACAATCAAATCAAGTTCTTCATAGAGTTTGGGTATGTAAAAAACTTCAGCGTGGAATGTTACCGATATTTAAGAAAAAAAAAAAATTGAAGTTGCATCTATGATGGAAAAACCTCACCAGATGTTGAGACTAAAATAATTTTTGAGAATTTTAATATCCTACATATAAACATATTTGTTATATAGTTGAATTCTGATTGTTTTATTTGCAAGTAATACTGATTTTACCTTGATAATATGCAGTAAATAGAGGAAAATGAGTATATAAGATCATAGATGACCTCAATTGAATTAAGGTCTGTATATCAGTCAACGGATTCTGCTGACACTATGATATGAACCATGCAAGTGCAATACAAGCAGTTAGTGAAGGTCAACTCAACTGGCAGAGTACAATGCAAACATTGCATTGAATTATCAGTCTATGAGATGCAATGTCTACAATGAACTTCGGCACTAAGCACAGAAAAGCTAAAAGGAAATAGCACTGAAAGTCTATCAAAATCACAAATGAGTTTTCTTCTTTTCCCAATTTAAAAACTACATTGTATTACAAGATGATTATCTGTTGCACACTAAGCAATTTTAGCCTTACTTTCCTTTACCAAATTTCTTAGTGTAATTACAAACATATACAACTAGAATTCTGTTTAAATTGCGAAAGTGAATTATGAACTTATATAATAGTGGAATTTTCAGTTTCAGTACTCTTTTTTCTTATTCAGTTTCAATATCAAATAAATATATGATTTTACAATGTTACTTACATTCAAAACATGAAGTCCAGTCCTGAAGTGTTACAGGATGAATTTATAAAAAAATCCCCATAATTAGTGCCTATACAGATTCTCAAAATCTAACAAGATTTGCATCAAAGTATGAAGTACATATGTGCACAAAACAATTTATACAGATCAGTAACAATGGTGGCTAGATAAAATCCTCTGTTCTGGACACAGCTCTGCCAGACACCAGCCAGGGCTATGACATTTTGTGGGTTTGTGCTGTGGATCTTCACTGTTGCTTCCATAGCTTGTTTTTCTTGCCTAGCTGTACAACCTTTCTAAACTCTTTGAGTACTACAGATGATTTGAATGGTCAGACTGTATTAGTATGCATCCAACAGAAGGAAAAAACCTCTACTACAGTGACCATATTTTGTTTTTGTAACATGCATACAGCTTTCAGACTGTGCTGGGATGAAATGCAGCATGAACTAAAAATATACATGGAACATATGTGGCCATAGGGAACAATATTCTTGGCTGTGCAAAAGGCTTCATTTTCCCCAATTCTTTATCTTGTTTGCCAATTCTGATATTCCTATTAAGCTGATCATTCCTTTAAGTAACAATGTAAAGGAGAAAAAAAAGTTTCAAGTTTCTCTCAGAACTTCTCCTAAGGGGTTGCTATGGCAGGAAAGAAAAATCCTGGTATGTCCAATTCCAAAGGACTACAAAGACTTTCAGCTTCCTAGAGCACCTCATTGTAAACCTTTGCATATATGAACTGGTAAGAATTATTACTGAATGTAATTTCAAAAGCACATGATTCTCCACATATATTAATATGGTATACCTAAATATTTCACCACGTACAAAATATCCGCTACTGTGTAACATCCTCAAAATTTTCAGAACTGTACTTATGAAACTTGTATTCTCAGTACATTAGGATTTTTCCTATAATAAATATATTTAATATTTTTGTGAATGAAGACAGTTTAGACTATGCTGACTTGATCTGTGGCATGAGTTTAAAGATGGAACGTTAATTTCAAATAACGACATTGCACAACCAGAAGTTCAGATGTTTGGTGTACTTTTTCAATGTGATCCTTCCACAGTCATTCAATTTCTTCCAAAACAACAGAATCTTACTGAGATCATTTGGGGATCATGGAGCAAAACCACAATTTCAGTAAATGTTCCATGAAATAATTCCAGCTTTTTAACAAAAATTTTATGAAGAAACTGTTTACAACAAAAGACTTATGCATTGGCTTTTCTCTTACATATTAGGTAACCTAACGACACTTGAGTGACTGCTGCCTTATTCAAGGCCCAGCCGTGCTGAAGCAAATGGAATCTCATAATACACTGAAAAAGTTTATAGTACTTGTTATGCTTTACACATACTACAGTTAATGCTCTTGGAAATAAATTGCCTCATAGATTGATGAAAGTGACAGCCTTTAGCACACCACTGTTTGCACCCAACTGAGGCCATTATCATTCATTACAGGGTATGCTTTTTTCTTTTCTTAGCCAAGTAGCAATAATTTTCTCTAAACAATTAAGGCTTCTATGTAGTTTTTTTACTCTTTAAATTACTTTCAGCATTAAAGGTGTCACAAGATCATTTATCCTCTCTTGAGCAGTACTTACTTCAGTGACAGTTACCGCAGAAGTCACAAGGATGTCTTTTCCTGATCCCCTTCAATCTGACACTTCCTAGAAGGGAGTGAATAACTATTATATTGTCTATATACACAGTGCAGTGTTAGGCACCAATGCTCAAAAGACCTCTGAACTACTTACTTGCAGCCTTGTAGTCTAGTAAATTTGGTGTTGCCATTGTTTGCCACAGACTTGTGGTTTGTTCTCTATTCCTTGCTTCAATAACTTCTAACATTTATTTTGCTTTAGGAATTCAACAGTTAAAAAAGGAACAAATCCCCCAAAAATTCTAAGTGAGAAACAATTTCTAAAACTTTCATGTTATAGAAACACTAGCCTAGGTATTTTTCTTTTCAAGTGAAACAGGACACAGTTTTGAACAATCACTCTACAAACTCAAAATTACAAACAAAAATCTAACATAGCACTAATCAGTCACTGGAATATAATAGGCTTATGGCACAAAACTGTTATGTATGCACTTTTCTATGGCAGTGGAGCCAGAGCTATCAACTGGGTAAAATTTTAGAAAGATAATTTTCCTAGATAACCTCTTCTCTTCCACTGCAATTTTGTGATTTGCATAACTATAACTTTCATATAACACCTTCCATACAGGGAAGTAAATACATCTAAATGTACAAGGCATAAAACTGACTGTATCTACATGAATTTCATATATAATGTTATAAATATAAATATTAATATGCATGCATAAAAATGTTTGTGTTCTTTCTGGATACTAACACAAAATTGTAAAAGTATTTGTGGTATATTATGTTATCACAGAAGAGTCAACACTTAAAATTATATATTATGCACTTGAAAATACTTGTACCTAATTTGTACAAATCCTTGGTTCTTCAATTTATTGATTACTACATTCAAGGGAGCAAGCCAAAGGAAGTATAATAAAGGCTATAGGTTTAAGGAGTGATATAATATGATTTCCTATTTTTTCTGTTTATCTTCACAGTTCACATTATTTTAGCTAGCTGAGCTGCATAACCTTTTTCCAAAGGTCATACAAAGGATGTGCTGACACTGCATAAGGGAAGAGGCCAACTCTCAGTGATGAAAAGCAGGAATAAGATGAAATGATAACAAAGTGGCAACATCACACCAAAGCTCACTAATAATAGTAGAGAAAGACAGTATCTCAGATTAAATATCCCAGTCAGCATGAATAAGCATTTAATGTTCCTGTGACATATCCTAGTGCATATATATATTAAAAAATGCTGTTTCATCATCAAATCATTCCAAAGGTCATTGTTATTGCAACCTGGAATGAAATAGCATTCTTAAAATTATACCTAATATGATAATTATTACTATGACAAGTAATATTTTGCATGAGTAATTTTTCTCTTTGCTATATTTTCTATGTTTTTTCTATTATATATTCAGAGTGTACTGTCTAGAGTGTGTTCTTCCAGTTCTGGACTGTTTCCCACAATGTCTTTTTCATAATAAATAGTTTAGTCCCTTGTTCCTTAAAACATGAAAACTATATGTATATGTTGCAATCTATTCTAAGAAAGCGCTATAAGCAGAGGTATCTTTGAGGAGAGAATAGAAATTACCAGCTGTGGTAATGTGATAGTGTCCATCTTCACACTATCACAATTGCAAAGAGTGAATAAATAATGATAACAAGATACGATTTAATAAAAAAACCTGGAAAATTAGAAGTCTGGTTTCTTTGTGAACATTAAAAGCATTTGTGATACCTGACACTACTCAGTAATATTTATAAAAGGAATAGAATGACAATAAAAGAAGAGGTTCTAGCACTAAAATATAGAACATTACACTTATAAACATAACTGAGTTTCAGACATACTGCAAGCTTATATATTAGTATGAACACAGCTACATCTTGAGTCTCAATTCTTGTGTTCTATACAGCTTTGGACCTCTGGGCTGAGTTCAGAAGTACTAACCCAAGAGCAAGCTAATACGCAATATATTTCCTGACCATATCCCCTGATTGCTTGTGGCATTCCTCTCCATTTCTCGAGCTGAGGCCACCTAGCAATGGCAGTCCATGATTCCAGACCTTTCAAAAAACCTAATTTCTTTCCAGTGCTAGTCACATGATACTTCCACAAGGCTTTATGAAATAATATAGTTATGGATTTGATTTAAGTCAGCAAGCTTGACCCATCCACACTGGAGGTAAGTATGCATCCAGGTAGCACAATCTCTAGGTTTTTCTTCAGCATGCTATGCAGCTCTCCTAAAGTCCATTCCATCACTTTGGGTGCTATGTAACTTTAGGATCTAGTGCGTATGCCTTCTTCAGAACACCTCCCCAACCCAAGGAAAAGCAGTACGTAACACTGAGTACTGGATCCTGAACAAAAATCACAAATTTGGCATAACTGCCTACAGCCATCAAACATAGCAATCTCATTATAAATAATTTCTAAAGATGGATAAGTAGCCTTGCATTTACCATAATGTATACTGATAAAATCGCATAAAAACGTGCTCTCATTTTAGTAGAGCCCCAAACTGTACTCCTACTTGCATAGTGTAGGTACATTTGTCTGTCCATGCTCATAACAGGTGTCTGCTGGAGAATACAGATTATCAGAAAATTCTTGTGTCATGGGTGTTCTGATACACATTCAACAAGCCCAAAAGTGCACAAAAATGCCCTGAACACAGCTGTTTTTTCTTGCATTACTTTTTTTCATTCTCCAAAACAATGAAGTCCTGCATCACTAGCTCCTACCCAGAATCAATCTCTATATGAAACTACTGATGTAGTAGAGACATAACACAGACTGACGTAGAAGATGTATACAGATACAACCAACTCTACAAATACTGCTCATTGAAAAATTATGAAAAACAGCCAGTGAAATTTATGTTCTTAACCGTGGTTGTAGTATACAGAGATTGTATATTATCTGGCAGTAGATATTTAATTAAAAAACAACAGATTTTTCTTTTCTTTAAAGGCTACTCTTCCCATCCATTCCATGCAAAGCCTTTAAGCACTTTCCAGGAGCAGATATAACATCATTCTTTTAAATTATTTGAACTTGTAAATTCTGAAACCTGTACATTTAACAATCCAATATTAATATAAAGTGAGAGACACTTGTATTACTAAAATAGGATATACTGAATGTTCATTAAAAAAGGAATTATAATGCATTCCAAAATGAACTTTTAAGGTTTTTAGTTTAAAAATCATATATATATATTTCTATTTAATTGATTCTAACTTACTTTTTCTAAAAGAATCTATCACAAGATTGACAGAAAAATCATGTAACTGTTTAAAAAGCTAGGTGTATCTTCCTGCATTTAGATTCTAAGTCACAGATGTATCAAAAAGTCATCAAAGATGTAAGAGGTTTTATTTAATGTGTTGTGTCAGTAATATACCTGTTACATTTTGACACTATAAGCTTTAATTATTATAATTTTTAATAAGTTACATATGCCATGCCATGTATCTCCCACCGGTTGGTCTGAGTGCATTAGGACTCGCCTTTTGGCATTTGGGAGACCAAACCTGGGCACACTTCTCCAGATGCAGCCTCACAAGTGCAGAATCAATAAGAAAAATCACTTCCCTTGATCTGTTGGCTACACTCTCCCAAAGCAGACCAGAATGCAGCTAACCACAAAGGTCCACTGCTGACTCACACCTATTGTCCACCAGGATACTCAGGTCTGTTTCTGCAAACCTGTCAGTCCAACCGCAGCCTGTGCTACTGCATAAGGTTATTTAATTCCATGTAACTCATTTCCCATTCATCCTTATCAGACTTCACAATGTTTCTAGCAGTTCATTTCTCCAGCATAATGAGATTGCTTTGAATGTCAGCCTCCCACAGTTTGGTGTCATCTGTCACCATTGTTCCAGTAGTAGTCCATCCCATCTTTCTGGTTGTTGATGAAGGTGTTAAGTAACACTGCTGCAGCAGAGAGCTCTGAGCAATGCCACTAGAAAACAGCCTGTTGGTTGCCACACATCTTGCGGCAACACCTTGTGTAGTTTACCCCACCACTCCATCTCTTTCCCATTTGCCTAAAAGGATACCACAGCTATGGGATACCATGTCAAAAGCCCTGTTCAAGTCAAGACAAATGACATCCATTGCTCCCTCTTCATCCACTGAGCCAATCAACTAATCACAAAATTCAATCAGAGTGGTGAAGCATAATTTGGCCTTTCTGAATCTTTGCTGGCTGTTTCCAGTCATCTTGTCTTTCACATATCTGGAAATGTCTTCCAAGAGAATTTGTGATCATCCTGGGAATCCTTCATGATCTTCCTGGGAACCAAGGTGAGGCTGACCAGCCTGTAACTCTCCAATACTTCTTCCTGCTCTTCATGAGGATGGGCATGACATTTGCCTTTTTCCACACACTGGGAATCTTTCACAGTCAACATGAACTTTCAAAAACAATAAAGTGTGGTCCTGAATCTACAAAATTTGCTTCTGGTGATAGATATGAATATATTTTTACACAACATATTTCCCTTCCTTCTGTATATCAAAAGCTGCATTCATAACGATGGTTAAAAAAAAGCGTACTCAAGACAAATGAGAAGAAAGCTGCTTTAAAAAAATGCTTTTTAAAAGAGTTGCTTTCTTTTTATTACTGTATTAAAGCTGAATCATAGAATCATAGAATCATTAAGGTTGGAAAAGACCTCTAAGATCATCGAGTCCAACCGTCAACCCAACACCACCATGCCCACTAAACCATGTCCCTAAGTGCCTCATCTACTCGTCTTTTAAATACCTCCAGGGATGGGGACT
>NW_008794543.1:7715561-7726411 GCF_000699145.1 Aptenodytes forsteri | reverse complement strand
CATGGTTGCGGTTTTGCTGGTCCCCTTCCTTTCTTCACCAAGAAGCGAGAATTCTATCATTTCATGGTCGCTAAGCCCAAGACGGCCTCCGACCACCACATCTCCCACCTGTCCTTCTCTGTTAGTAAGTGTCAGGAAGTTTTCTTCCACACACTCCATGTATGTTAGCTAGTTGAGCTTATGGCAGGTAACTTTGTTTTCATTATCATTTTATTGCTAGCTTAAGAAAACTGTGTTTTAGACTGGGATTCGAGCATGTCTTAGAACACCCACAAGAAAGAAAAACCCTTCAAACCTTTAATTACAGAAGTGGCAGGAAAATGGTGTCTCAATCTGTCGTCTTACTGAGGAGTATTGATCAAAGGACTACTGATAAACATGGCTTTGGCCGAAAGGATCTGAGTAGGGAATTACAATCAGATTAACAAATAGAAGAAATATGACCACAGAGAAGTGTGTCTAAAGCAAAAATTTTTAGGAATTTTGTTTGATAGATTTGGAACTTTCTCCAGTAAAATATCCATCTTATCCACACACCCAGTATTCAACTTATACTTTCTTACTCATTTAGCTCACTTCTATACTTATCTCCATGCTTCTTGTTTCAGGAGATATCTTGAAGTAAAAAAAAAGTATTTCTCCCTACATAGTTGGATTAATCAGCATGTTACTTTGTATTGCCTGGAAGTATGTGTTTAGTAATTAGATTATTTGTCTTCCCTTTCACAATTAAAGTGAACAGAATTAGTACCCTTTCCATGGAGACATTTGCTGATACAGATAGGGGAAGACTTGATTCAGACTATCAGAGCAACCACCCATTTTCAGTATGCTACAAGATAGAGCAGAAATGTGATTTCAACCCTTTGTTGGGTCAATCAGTTGATCCCATTTAATACACTCATGTCAGCAACATGCATGGCCATCACTAACATTGTAGCACTAGTAATTTGTTGCTTAGACATGCACATAACAAAATGGAAAGTACAATTAAACCTCATGCTTTAGGTGTTTTAAACCATTCTGACTTTGCAAGGCAATTCTGAGGCTGGCTTGGCTTCCCACTCAGGGATTCTCCTTGTGTAGGGAATGCCCTGTGGAGCCCAGCGCTGAACAGTGATTGTTGTTCCATTCTGCTGACCAACAACATCAGTGATATAGAAAACCCATTCTTTTCTGTTATTCTTAAGGCCCTGGCTATTCCCAGGTGAGCAGCAGTCCTACAGATTCATGATAGCTAGAAAAGGAGATAACAGAGCTCTCTGGAATTACATCACTCAGTCAGTTAATAATAATTTACCATCTCTGTTAGAAAAATGAACAGTTTGCCCCCAACCTCAAAACAATACCTTACCCTACTTCCCCAAAAACCTACATTAATAATTTTTCAAAATAAGTCACCAAAACCCAACCATTTTTCCTGTTTTAACTTTTTGATACGATATGTACCCATGTGATACATATGAATTTCCAAAATTCATACAGCAAATGAAAGTCAGTAAGTGACTTTCAATGAGATTCAGTAAGGTTTTTTCAATGACATGTGAGGTTATAATATTCACTGATGTTGCAACAGGTGCAACATCCACTCTGATACCACAACAGCTCACATACAAAAAAGCTTTATCACTGATTTTTCCCTCTCTTCTCCCTCAGTTATCTAGCTTACACCTCACTGACACCTGCGAGAAATTTCAAGATGAACTGTAACTAGGCATTATCTTCATAGTTTTGTGTTTGGTTTTGTGATGAAAATATGACATACTTTCAGCAAACAAATTTGGAATTTCATCTCATTTAGTCCAGTAGTAACAGCACATCCATGAAATCTCCCTGCAGGGAATTTTTTAGAAAACTTCCACATCCACTCATTAAAAGTGACCAGACTAAATGAGACATCTGTTTAAGAATTGTAATGAGTCACTTTGAGATAACATTTGATCTCCTACTCGATGTTCAATATTCTTGAAGAAATGTCTTGAATGTGTATAAGGAGTTCAATCTGTTCTAGTCTTGCAGTACATTGCTCAAAATGTAGTATCTTAAAACTGTATTCTGAAATTCTTGACAGTACTATGCCTAGGTCTTCGCTGTTAAGTGGGGGGGGGTTCCCCTATAAGCACTTAATTAGAAAAAAATTGTTTTATTCCTCCCAATGGAAAAAAAGATAATACAAAACTGGAGCTGTCTATATTAAATGGCAAAACTAGTGCACAAATTTTAGTAAATATATTCATCAAGAACTGGAAAACTCTTGAGGACAATCTATAAGGAAACCTTGCTAAAAATATATTCCTAGCTAAAAATATTTCCTTAAGAAAAAAATCACAGTGTTTTGGGGTTTTTTTAAACATATAAAACAAAAGGTAAGATGGAATTCAATAGTGAAGAGTCTCAGTGTGGCTTGGGGACAGCGAAATCTTACCTTCCTCTTTTGGCTCATGTGAAGGAGGCACAGAAAATGAAAAGAGGACAATGCAGTGTCTACCACTAGACCCTTCTCCTAGTCATCCACCACAGCATTTACAACACTCACATCAGCTACCTTAATCTTGTGTACTAGCCTATGTTCTAATACTGTAGCATTTACCTTTAAGACACTTTAGTAATCTACTACAGTCTAATTCCATGAATATGAAAAAATACTTAATTATTTACTTTCATTATAAACCTCATGAAAAAGAATACCAAGAAGGAAAATTCTTAAGAGTATTCAACATTTATAATTTATCTTGTCAACTTGGCCTCAATATTTTGACTGATTTGATATATCCCAATATCCCAATATCCAATATATTTGATATATCATTGCCTTCTTCCACAGAACTGAATGTAGGAATCGGAATGTTTAGAATCTGACAAATTAGAAAGAATCCATTGGATCTATAGCCTTTCAGTGTCATATTTCAATTCCCAAATTCCCTTTTTATTTTAAATATATATATTTGGAAATATGAAATAGTCTTCCCTTATGCCATCATATGTATTTTTTCCAATAAAGCCTAAAAAATTATTGACTTTTAGTGGAAGAATCAAAGTTTGTATACTAATTCCAACAAAAAAGGGTGTGGGTTTTTTTTTTTAGCAAAAGTGATACCAACGTAACAGTTATTTGTTCTGTAAATTATACTAACCAATTAAAAAAATCTTAAAGCTTGTAAATGCCTCCTAGTGTAAGCTGTATAATTATTTAGAACTCTTATAAAGATTGTAAATTCTTTGTAGTTCTGTTATGATCATGTATATGAGTTGGAAAAAATTATGATACCGTGTAAGATTCGAATATATTTTCAACTTAGCGTTACCCAACTATCTTTCCCAGTTAGGCCTCCCAGGACACAGTGTTTAGCAAACTGTGGCCTGGTTTTGTCCCATCTAGGCTGGTCTAGAATAACCTAATAATTTTCCATCCTTAGGCTTTAATGACAGAACAAGGACCATCCTTTTCAGCAAGGCTCTTTCATCTTCATAATAGAGTTAAAGTAAGGCAGGATTCACCTTTATGAATAGCTCAGGAGTGTCCAATTATTTTTTTTAAAAAGTAATTCTAGTAATATAATGCAAAACTCAAATACATTAATGAATAAAAGGCTTTGTTCCTCTAATTTTGTACCAAAATATATTTCATGTCGCATTTTAACAAGTGCAAAGATAATTGTCAGTCTGGAGAGAATTAACAAAAGAAAGTGAAAAATTGTAACCATCAAGCATGGAATTTAATTATTACACTTTAAGAGAAACAGCAAATATCTGAAACTGGATTAAAATACTTTGTATTCTATACCGAATATTCATTTAAACCTTACAAAATAAGCAACACAAATATCTCTACTTTCTTCAAAACAATTTCCCAAAGACTATAAGGAAAAAGTGACATGTATTATGATGACATATGGTCAATTTTACATGAGTAAGACAGGTTATGCTTTACATCAGTGCCTCAAGCAATGCAGACTACTAATACTGCTATTACCAAGCAATTTAAATCATAGTATAATTATACAGACAGATGGATTGCAAAACCCTTCTAGTTTCTTTTCAGCATTTAAATTGGAGAGAAAGATAACCTGAGACATTTTAGTTATAAAACACCTAAAAACTAATAGATGAAGCCGACAAAATCTGCAAACTAAGCTTACTGGAAACAGCTTACAAAAATCAAAATATAGTATTTTATTCATGGTACAAGGTAGCATTAGCAGAACTTTCACAAAGTAATTAACACAATCAAAAAATCTGGAAAACAAAATATAAGCATAAAGACATCGCTTCAGCTTTGCAGCTTCTTATTTAATTACTACACATATGCAAATTTTATTTGCAAACAGTGCAAGCTAATAAAACTATTTTTCCTAGAACTTTATGCTTACTTTCTATAATACACTCCCCTTCAGAGCGCTTGGGGACTGCATTCGTGAAAATAATCATGGAGCAGCAGGTTAGAGAACCCGTAAGTGAAAAAACCCCAACCCTTTAATTGTTCCTGAGTAGTATACAGGAATTTCATTAAAATCTGACCGTCAAAGAGTTGTTCTAGAATGCCAGCTAGAATATACTTAGATTCAATAACACTGGTAAGAAACAACCGCATAACCAGCATTCACCTTATTAATACTTTCATTTTCTTTTTGTTATGTTTCATTTACTATCTAGGTTTCTATTACACTTGTTTTGGTAAATATCTTCATTTTGCAAAATATTTGTTAATAAGTCTAGCAAAAATGTTTTGTCTTTTTTTGACTTGTTATTTCTTAGGGAAGTTTCAAAGTGTGATTCCTCTGGCTATCTCCCTGGCTTTTGCTAGAGATTACTTTTTAATCTCTGTTGAATTTCAAGTAATTTGAAAGAAAGAAACTGCAAACAGATTAGTTCCTTGAGCTTTTACAGTTCTGTGTTTGGTCTTTTGACTTTTATCTTTAATTTTACTGAAATACCCTTTTTTTTCTAGTTCGATCCAAACTACAGCCACAGTTCCATTAATTTAAGTATACTTAACTGTGAATAGTCAATAGTTATAAAAAATTACTTAGTCAAAACATTGTAACTATATTCAAATATACTGATAAAACAGGGGACATAAATCCCTCCATGGAGTTTACAAAACTATACTGAACACATAGGAATCTTAGGTTCCTAATCTTAACTATATGAGGGTGCCTGTCAGATCATTTTACTGAACAGGTCAGTAGTCACCCATTTCTAACATTCTGTACAGTGCACCAGTATTACTTCAGTGAGCTTTATGTCCTCAAACACCCTCCACATGGCTTATGTCAAGTAATACATTTTCTCAGCAGCACACTATAAAACACAATATTGATAAACTACAGTGCAATTGGATATGGTTAATAAGTTCTTGAGAAGACTAAGCAGTGTGGGCCACTTTTCCACCACTTTGCCTGAGGGCCATGAGTCACTATCTGTGCTGAAAATATTAAGCAATGTACTTACAGCCAAAGGCCAAGTTATCTCTGCAGCAAACTTCACAATATTGGTCCACAGCATGGCATCTGCTGAGAGTGCTGCAGTTTTCTTTTTGCTGTGATGCCAGGGAAGGAGCAAGGAATTTGAAGAAAATGGTATGCCCTTGGGTCTCTGTGCCAACATGGGATCAGGGTTATTCACCTGAAGTACTCCAACATTCCTTAATATTGATCTTTCTGTAACTGCACCCAAATCTTATGTTTAAATCCGTAAGAAGTAAATGGTGGTTCTGTGCTATTCTTCAAGAAGCAGCATACTATGCCTGTGTAAATGCAAACATGGAAACAAACTTTAGATATAGCCCGGGAACTAATTGCCTTAGGACTGTCACAACGTGCAGAAAAGTTGATTTGTGTTGTTGATCTATGGATAAATGACTGTCTAGAACTGCAGTAGAAATTAACCCCAGCGTTGTCTCCATGGAAACATACTTGCATGAATAAAATAAACAGGAAAATCTGTGTTGAATGTGTTTCAAAAGCTACTCACAACCCTTATGGGAAAGAAAAAAGAAAGAGAATCACATCAGTTTAAAACAAACCTTGTGATGTGATATGATACAATAAGTACATACAAGTCACCATGCCTGCAAAAGAACATGACTGTATTATTGGATCTTGACAATAATTCAATATTGGGGAAAAAATGAAGCATTCACCTAGTATTCACGTACCCTAAAACTTGTTCTTTAACTCAATGAGAATGTTCACTGATACCAATAAATCAACAAAGTTACGCCTCCATTTTGTAATCAGTAAACCCACAATGACAAGAAAGTTATAGGTTGAGAAAGTCACAGGCTTTATCTGAAGAACTTAAAAGGTGTATTAGAAATTATTTCTTACACAAAAACTGATATATATGTACTCATTTATACCTCTATTTCTAAACAAACATAGGTAGGAATCTACATAAATAGGTGATAAAGTTCTTAAGCCACCACACGTTTGCATATTTAGAGTCAACAAAAGCATGACAGACAAGTCAAAAGATTTAGAAATCATTGAATCACAGTACTACAATTTTCAGACTTAAAGGAAAATATAATGAATTTGCTACTTTCCTAATGCTACTGTTTGACATTGCCTTGGAATGCCTGACAAATGAAGCAATATACAGTTAATATAAACATGAGTAGAATTTGAACATACACAAGAAATTAACATCAGGAAACAGCTATTTATTTTTAAAAAGCAGATTTTTTCCTTTCTTTCTTACACAGTCTTAACTAAGACAACTTGGATTTATCATGTTACAGACAGAATCAATAACAATACCTACAGTTCAGTTTCATCGGTATTTTCCAAAATAAAATGTGCTAGTTTTTCAACACTGTCTATAACTAAAACCAGGAAAGAACTTTCACAGCTACTGCTTCTTCTGTACTTTGCAGTTGCCACAGAGTGTTCACTCTGACAAGAAAGAAAGGTCATATCCAAGTTTTATCTTCTTCATAACGGTAAGGAGATTGAGGAATCTGTCTGACTATAACAGATGAAACACTGACAGACAGAATGAACATGTGTAAAGAATGAAACCAGGGACGTTCAGGATAGCAGGAAGTGAGAGTGACTGAAAGTGGGCAAACACCAGCTTGGAAAAACTGAGTGAAAACAGCTAAGTTAAGGAAAGTTATCTGAAACTGAAAAAGTATAAAGGAAAATGTCACTACAAATTCTTAGAGAAAAAGACTGCCCTATGCCAGTACTCAAAGGGGGCTTATAAAAAAGATGGCGGCAAACGTTTTAGCAGGGCCTGATGCGACAGGACAAGGGGGAATGGCTTTAAACTAAAGGGGGGTAGATTTAGACTAGACTAGAATTTTTTTATGCTGAGGGTAGTGAAACACTGGAACAGGTTGCCCAGAGACGTGGTGGATGCCCCATCCCTGGAAACGTTCAAGGTCAGTTTGGACGGGGCTCTGAGCAACCTGATCTAGTTGAAGATGTCCCTGCCCACGGCAGGGGGGTTGGACTAGATGACCTTTAGAGGTCCCTTCCAACCCAAACTATTCTACGATTCGATGATTCTATGTATAGCTTGCTCTATGAATTCCTCCGTTCCAAGCAACCTTCCCTTGTATCTTAATACTCTGTTCTTTCCTTCAGATTGTGCACAAAATACTCAAGAGGTCCTCCATATCTCCTTGTTATCCCAGAATCTGTCAGTTACTGCTCATGACTCCTATCTCCCTATCCTCCGAGCCTTCAGTTTCTCATGCACACAAATAAATTGCCTCACAGGTATCTAGCATATTTAACATACGTCCACACTGGCATTTTAATTTTGATCAGGAGTGCATTTTTGAAGCTCGTCTCCTGAACACAGCTACTTCTTACACTTTGGTTTCCTTTACAGAAAAGTCTTAGTGCATGCAAATCCTTTAGGATGAAATTAAACCGGAAACTGTGCTTGAGAAGAGCACTAAATGTATTCCAAGTGCTACCAGGTATTCAGCCCAAGCTGGTCTGAAGTAAAACTGGACTGTAGGTGGTGTGGATGTCAGATCCAGATGTCTGGCCAATCTTTCTACGCAGCCATTAACTTTTTGAAACCTAAAGGAATATAACAACTTTAAGACTTCTGTTTTACTGTGACATGTAGTTGAATAGGTTAAAAAATTACTAGATGGAATAGAAAAAGTGTTTGTTAAACCCTGCTTCCTTAAAAGCCAGGCTAAAAATTCTGGGCTTACATATTTTTTGAAGGGTTATAACAGCAGATCAGTTTGGCCTTTTTGATATAACTCAAAGCTCACGAGCTCAGGCTACACCTTTCCCTCCTGTTGATGGTTGCTGTTCTGCTCAGCTGTAAATTGAGGATGGTCATCAAGACTGGGTAATCAAGTGCAACTGGTTATGATACCACTTACTTCATTGTCATATGGTATTTATTAAACATACAAGCCTGATCAATCACCTTGGATGGAATTTTGACCTTGACATATGTCTGAAAGGACTGCAGCAAGATTAGAATCTGAAGTAGTCTCTGAAGCATCTAAATACTTGAGCCACCGTGAAAAAGAGATAATGAAAAGCCTGAATAACAGAACCATAAATAACACCTGCTTCATGGACTAAATTTAAATGAATCTATTTAAATAGATTTGGAAATGAATTATTAGCCAAACTTCTTTTAAATTCAAATGCATTTCCTATATATTTTAGCAAGTATTTAAAACCAAGACAGCCATAGTAAGTCTTTCAACAGTATATGAATGATTTAGCATCCTGATATGACTAATTATACTTAGAAAATTAATACTTGTCTTCAACTATTTGAGCATAAACCCCACAGGTTTGATACCATGAGCACAAAACATCTGAAATATGTAAAAAAGCCAAGAAAGCATATGTAGCAAAATTGAAAACAATTCAAATATTAAAGACAGACACAGCTTTCCCATGTTCTTTGTGACCGGAAAACTCTTTATGAAAACTCTTTATGAAATTTGGCAGTATATTATAGAATACATAGCATTGTACAATGCAAAGGAAAGATCAGAAGACTCGACATACATAAATGTCTGAAAGGAAAGTACAAAGACAACAGAGCCAGGCTCTTTTCAGTGGTGATCAGTAACAGGACAAGAGGCAACGGGCACAAAATGAAACACACAAGGTTCCCTCTGAACAGCAGGAAACACTTCTACACTCTGAGGGTGATCGAGCACTGGCACAGGCTGACCAGAGAGGTTATGGAGTCTCCATCCTTGGAGATATTCAAAAGCCATCTGGACACAGCCCTGGGCAACTGGCTCTAGGAGGCTCTGCTTGAGCAGGGGAGTTGGACCAGAAGACCTCCAGAGGTCCCTTCCAACCTCAACCATCCTGTGATTCTGTGACTCAACAAGGGAAGTATTTCTAATTGAGAAAGATGATACCTAAATATATCATATTTCTATGTAACTAAAGCAAGTATTTGGCTAGAACTTTGTATTTAGAAAAAAACATAGGATGACATAAGGAGATATGTTGGTCTAATTACTTTACTCAGCTCAACTAGAAATACCCTAGAATACTACTAAAATATTGTGAGATATACCAAACTCCAGAAAATGAAGTCCAATTATAAATATCCACTGATATTTCATATACATTAGTTCACATTAATACTTGAGGATGATGGATACATATTTTAAAAGTTTCTGGAATCAGAACCTCATTAATCATCACAAAATACAGCTGGTAACTGGTAAAAAGAAAAGGC
Organism: Aptenodytes forsteri; assembly: GCF_000699145.1. Lineage (NCBI taxonomy): Eukaryota > Metazoa > Chordata > Aves > Sphenisciformes > Spheniscidae > Aptenodytes > Aptenodytes forsteri. The sequence goes on along the minus strand of NW_008794543.1, from coordinate 7,716,718 downwards.
AAAAGGAATTATATTGGAATTACTACAGGCAAAAATCTGAATGATTAAGCAAATTTCAGGTTTGCTTTGTATAAATCAATTTGACTGAATTGGAATTACTACAGGCAAAAATCTGAATGATTAAGCAAATTTCAGGTTTGCTTTTTATGTAAATCAATTTTTTTTTAATATATAGCCTGTATTTGTAACAGTACAGGATTATAAAGCTGTACAGGTACATAACATATATGCTATAATCTGTGAACTGTCTCAGGAATTTTCTATCTCCTTTTATGTTTTGTATTTTTTTCTGGCATTTATGATTGTCTCCTGGATGTTTTTGGATTACTATTAAGACATTTGCATGTACTGGAAAACTATTCTTTTTGTGGAATCATTAAATATACAATAACAACAACAACATTTATATTTCTATACTGTCTAAGTAACAGTTGGTTTAATATCCTGCAATGTTCACCATGCAGCATTGTTATCCTACCGAAGTATAGTGCATCCATAATATTTTCTGCTCCAGACTGCATTTATTAAAGTTTTGCACAGTATTACCTCTGAACAACTTTCACGGCACTACAATAAAAGAGCATTGTTAACTCTTCTATTTTATAATTATTTCAGGTAACTAAATAGTATGTGTACATATGTATACTCCTCTATACGTAGTATGGAGACATCTCAGCTACCTTTAAACTTGAATAAAGTGAGCAGTATAGTTTGTGGCACTGTCCTGGTTTCAGCAGGGATAGAGTTAATTTCCTTCCTAGTAGCTGGTACAGTGCTGTGTTTTGGATTTAGGATGAGAACAAAGTTGATAACGCACCGATGTTTCAGTTGTTGCTAGGTAATGCTTACACTAGCCAAGGACTTTTCAGCTTCCCATGCTCTACCGACTGAGAAGGCTGGAGGTGCACAAGAAGCTGGGAGGGGGCACAGCCAAACTGGCCAAAGGGACATTCCATACCATGTGACGTCATGCTCAGTACATAAACTGGGGAAAGCTGGCCGGGGGGGCCACTGCTCGGGGACTGGCTGGGCATCGGTCGGCGGGTACTGTGCATCACTTGCTTTGTGTATGATGATGATGATTATTATTATTATTACATTATTATTATCATTTTATTTCAATTATTAAACTGTTTTTATCTCAACCCACGACTTTT
>NW_008794543.1:7702827-7708418 GCF_000699145.1 Aptenodytes forsteri | reverse complement strand
ACTGTGCATCACTTGCTTTGTGTATTATTATTATTATTATTATTATTATATTATTATTTTTTTATTTCAATTATTAAACTTTTTATTTCAACTGCGAGTTTTTCCTCACTTGTGCTCTTCCAATTCTCTCCCCCATCCCACTGGGGCGGGGGGGAGTGAGTGAGCGGCTGCGTGGTGCTCAGTTGCCGACTGAGGTTAAACCCTTACAGGCACAAAGAAATAATCAGGGTAATTTACTCTCCTGACACTACAATTCATGCTCAACTAAACAAACTCTCTTAAAATAGCACTGTAGTGGTGGATATTTTTGCTGGCCTCTCTGTATTTCTTGAATTTCATCTAGATATCTTCTGGATATAGCTCACTGGGCTAACTAAGGGTACTTTTGAAACACATTCTCTGACTGACCAAGTAGGGATTGAATTGCAGCCTGAATCTCAAGAGGGGTGGTGTTGCCTAAACAGTCTAAGAGTAACTGCTACATGCTGAACCATGAAATATAAAATGCCACCCTGCCTCTAAACATTAGGGGCAGTGTACATTCTTCCTGAGAATGATCAGGAAAGCTCTACCGCTGCACAGTCAGTGGGAGTGGTTACTATTCAGACCTCATAACTCTTGGTCATACTATAACCAACACTGCAAACTGCCATGTTCAGAGGCAAAGACTGCTGGCAGCAGGTGTATAACCAGAACCTGAACACTGTCATCAAACTTCTCTCTGCCTACAGAAGATGCACTAAAATTTTTATGGCATATGGGCCCAAAAGCAGGTCTCTGAGTATAGACACTAGAACATGTGAAGGAACTCATTAGCAAAAAAACAGAGCTAAGCATTAACATACAAAAGACACTAATTCTCCTCTTTTTTTTTTTTATGGGAAGTGCATCAGTATTATTAAAGTAGTTTAAGTATAAAGGGAAGGTATTCCCTACAGTAGCTGTAAGTCATAGAGACAAATGTGGGGCTTTTTTTGAATATTAATAAAAGAAAACGTTGGAAAGGTTATATAATTGGAAATACAAATCAAGAATTTAATATTTTAACTGTATTTGAATATATAGATCAATGTATCTATATATCAGTATATAAGCTGTAGTATAGATGGCACTATGAAGAAAACAACTTGTAACTTACCTGCTTAAAATCAAAGGATTCAAATTCTATACACAGTTCTTTCACTCACACCATAACTGTTCTGTGCAAGTGGGCCACATCAAGCAGAAGATATTTTTTTAATTACTAAGGAAACTTACTAGGATAAAAGAAACTTTCATAATTATTCAGTCTACTATTAAATTACTGCATTCATTTGTAAGATGGTTCAGTTACAGAAAAAAATATATTTTATTTGATAGTCAATAACTGCACAGTTCTTTCACTCACACCATAACTGTTCTGTGCAAGTGGGCCACATCAAGCAGAAGATATTTTTTTAATTACTAAGGAAACTTACTAGGATAAAAGAAACTTTCATAATTATTCAGTCTACTATTAAATTACTGCATTCATTTGTAAGATGGTTCAGTTACAGAAAAAAATATATTTTATTTGATAGTCAATAACTGTTGAGTGAATCCTGCAACAAAATTGTTTTCTACAGTGACGTATTTTCACTGAAAACTCCAAGTCATGATGAAATATGACAAAAAGATATAAGAAAAAAATAAAATGAAATATGATGATGTGCTGAAGTACACCAAATACATACATGCTAGCTACACAGCCCAGAACTTACTAGTTTTGAATTCCCGTTTCTCTTGGAAGCAGATTCCATTCCTTTAACAGTTAAGCATGTTAGTGTGATCAGAAGGATGTTTTTTTCAAGATACCAGTATGAGTATTATATTTGTATTTTTTTATTTTTTAAAAATCCTTCCACACTTGAAGTACTGATAGTTACTGAAAGAAGAAAAATGAAACTGATATTTAACGCATCAATGCGTATTAATGTTGTGTGAGCAGGATGCAGAAATAACCCTAGAAGCAGCAAGAACCAGACATTTTCTCTGGTTAATATGATCCTTGTACCTCTCATGTAAGGACTGATGGTCAACAACAGGAATTTTACTTCTCGCTCCTTAAGCCTCCACATTACAACAATTATTATTCCAATTAGATTCCAACTGGAGTAACATCTGGTTCTATCTTAGCCAGATGTGCTACTTATTCAATAGCATGATGATGCAGCATTAGGTTACATTAGCTTATATTTAGTTATAGTTTATTTTAAATTACAAAATCATAGTGGTGGAAAATACAAAGCTGCATTATCCCAGCAAAATACACATGAAAAACTGTATTTACACTAAAACTTACAGTTGTAAGAAAAAGAAGAAACCTATACACAACTACTTTAGAGACAAGGTGAGAGTTAGACCCCTCTGACCAAGCAAGACAGGTAAAGTGAAGATGAATGAAGGCCAGCCACCATATCTGAAAGATCTTTCACCAGCTAATCTCCTAATTAGTTACATACAGTCATGTCAACTATGGTTCTGCTTTTTAAGGAGCAGTGTCTAGACTTTAAATTTGTATTTCTAATCCTGCCTGTGAAAAACAGACAGGCATATCCAATTATACAAATTGCATATGCACATACAAATCATATGAAACGATAATGTGCTTTCCATGATTAAAATGGCATACACAGAATAGTAGGACCAGTTTTAAGGTATTAAGATTCTGCTCTTTTGCCTCTCATTTAATTAACCCCAAATAGTATAAATAAAAAGTTATGAACATCTCACATTTTACTTCTCTTCTCAGCACTATCAGCTTGTAAATAAGCATAACCAATGTTTACTTAAGATATTAGATAAATATATAATAAGTTCAAAACAAGATTCCCTTTTTTCATCTTAAAGATAAAAAGAATGACGTATTTTGATCTAACATAGTATCAAAGACTGGACTCACATGAAAATCACACAATCTCTTAGAAAAAAGGTGCCGCAGTTCATTTCTTTGATTATTCAAATATCAAACATGCTCTCCAAGAAACTCCTTCAAAAATAGAGTAACAGTACTGCACCTAAACTGTCATCATTTAATATGAAGTGACGAGGAAGTGACAGATAATGAAGAATAGCCTGAAGATGCAACTGCTTGTCATTAAACCTGCATTTCCTCCTCAGGCACGCTTTGAGAAGACTACAAGACTCCATTGTGCTGGAAGAAGTTCCCTAAAGAGACAGTTACCTAATCTTATACACAGACATGGAGATACGCGATGTGTTTCAACTAGAAAATGGAGTCTGAGCAATCAGGCAACAGGAGCTCCCTTTAGAAGATGGGCAGGGTTTAAAGAGGTCTGTTGAATTTCTCAGGGAGGGTAATGCACTTTATTTTGTTGCCCCTTATTTGCTGTATTGGGAGTCATCATGGATAGGCCCCAGAACTTGACTCATATATACCATGCCATAGGAAATAAAATACCAGTTGCAGGAAAGTCTATAAATACTACCATTGTTAACAACTTTTCCTGCAGGTGGTAGGTAATGCCAACTTCAGTATCATCATCATCATCATCAAACAGGTCCAAAACTATCATGTTGATCCTAATTTTGACATTAGAAATGTGTGGATTATTTTTATCGAAATGGCAGTAGTTAAGACTGATTTTAACTACTCCTTCCAACTACTGCTTGTTCTATCAAACGAACTTGCATCATCACTGCAATGACTAATATTCTAAATATAAATATTTTAACGCATGTTGCTTGCAAAAATATGAAAATTCAAAATTTTCAGTACACGTGCTTGCCAGGGAAGTGCTTGAAAAGGACAAACTTCTTGGTCTATACCAAACATTTAATTTTTTTTTTCCTGCTTAATTCTTGAGATACTTCTAATTCTCTCCAAAAAGTAGACTCCATGGTTTAATCCTGACAGGTTAGAAAGCACAATATATTGCAGCCCGCTGGGTCATCAAGGTTAGTGTTACAGAAGGATAAAGAAAAATTTTATTTTATGAAATTGTGTTAATACTGCTAATCTGATTCATTTATTCCCTCTCTCCCAAAGTATCTGAAACCTTATTTCGAGTAATAAAATATTTATTTGCAAAATTTAAAGCAAGATATTTAGATTTAATTTAAACTCTTCTTTCAAAGAAAATTTAATTCTAGGAAGAAAATAGAAAAGAAATATTTGAAGAGCTCAAAAATGAAAACAAACTTGAACATTCAGCTCATTAAAAAGTAAAAATGTATATCTGATCAACACAATTTGATTTTACTCTTATGATCTGCAACTAAACAAAAAACAGTAGGTCAACAACTACCATTATCATGCTTTTGCATAGTAAAATATCCTGCCTGGTGATTAATTTTTAAAACCTTGATTCCACACACACTGTGGGTTTTTTTAATGGATCTGAATCCTTAAGATCCGAATCCTTAAGGTGTCATGAAGAAGAATTCTACAACTATTGTATTATATGAACACCTTTTGGAACAGAGTTAATTTATAAATACGTTCAAAAAGGAATCACTGTAAATGGCTGATAACCATTTTTTTCCCTGAAATTTTGTAAGGGTTACAACCACAGAGACTGAGTTTTAAGATTTGTTCCTCTAACATTCTCTATAGTTCTGAGTGTGGATGAGGTTGTGTTTGGCTTATTTTGACAAAATATGAGGAAGAAAAAAGTGTGAAATCTCTAAAATACATTAAAAGAGTAGAAATACACTATGTGCAAATTAAAATTATATACAGTCCTTCCAATCTCCTACTTTCAAAAGTTGCATCTATATGTCACCAGATTAATAATTAATGCTGACAATTGAATAGATAATAACACTTGTTATTATAAAAAAAAATTAAATCTTGAAGGCAAAGAAATGATTGAAAATTTCAAATTTTTGAGTGATATTTGAATACAATTGATAAACCGCCAAAATAACTGCTGCCAGTACCATCTAACCACCTGCTTATCCCTTATAAACATTCTAATGCTATTACCCTTCAGTTTACTGACATTTCCAAACCACTGATTAGGACAAAAATTCCTGTCCTCTTCCTAAGAGGTCTAATAGGACCTAAAATACTTGTTATTTTTGATTTGGCTAATATAATATGTGTAATAATATATATTGTACAAAGTAAATTTCACTACAGCAGCATTTATTCCCTAATAAAATGCAAATGCTTGATCCATCTATATTAAATTCAACCATTTTTATAGTCAGAAAGTACCACTTAGTTGCAAAAATCTAAAACTTAATGGTTATATTCTTACCTGAAAAGACCGTGAAAATGAACCGTAGAAAATAGGTCTGGAGGGAATCTTAGTAATTAATTTGGTCCATTCTCCTGCCCAGACAATCATCAAGCAGAAAAGAAAGCTATACGCTACATCCCAGTAGGGCAGCCCTAGCAGAAGAAATTTGCAGTGTCAACTGCCGTGAATTTTTTGTATTTAAATAAATTTGATAACTGTTCACAGATTCTGCATTTGTTTGAAGCGTGTAGAATTTAGAAGCATTTTAATAATTTAATGCTTGAGAAATTTAAATCCTTCAAAACTACTGAAAATATCACAAATTCAAAGTGCAGGAGAAAGAGAGGAGAAAAGGAGTAGTTTTGA
>NW_008794543.1:7682198-7698608 GCF_000699145.1 Aptenodytes forsteri | reverse complement strand
TATGATCTGCAACAAAACAAAAAACAGTAGGTCAACAACTACCATTATCATGCTTTTGCATAGTAAAATATCCTGCCTGGTGATTAATTTTTAAAACCTTGATTCCACACACACTGTGGGTTTTTTTAATGGATCTGAATCCTTAAGATCCGAATCCTTAAGGTGTCATGAAGAAGAATTCTACAACTATTGTATTATATGAACACCTTTTGGAACAGAGTTAATTTATAAATACGTTCAAAAAGGAATCACTGTAAATGGCTGATAACCATTTTTTTCCCTGAAATTTTGTAAGGGTTACAACCACAGAGACTGAGTTTTAAGATTTGTTCCTCTAACATTCTCTATAGTTCTGAGTGTGGATGAGGTTGTGTTTGGCTTATTTTGACAAAATATGAGGAAGAAAAAAGTGTGAAATCTCTAAAATACATTAAAAGAGTAGAAATACACTATGTGCAAATTAAAATTATATACAGTACTTCCAATCTCCTACTTTCAAAAGTTGCATCTATATGTCACCAGATTAATAATTAATGCTGACAATTGAATAGATAATAACACTTGTTATTATAAAAAAAAATTAAATCTTGAAGGCAAAGAAATGATTGAAAATTTCAAATTTTTGAGTGATATTTGAATACAATTGATAAACCGCCAAAATAACTGCTGCCAGTACCATCTAACCACCTGCTTATCCCTTATAAACATTCTAATGCTATTACCCTTCAGTTTACTGACATTTCCAAACCACTGATTAGGACAAAAATTCCTGTCCTCTTCCTAAGAGGTCTAATAGGACCTAAAATACTTGTTATTTTTGATTTGGCTAATATAATATGTGTAATAATATATATTGTACAAAGTAAATTTCACTACAGCAGCATTTATTCCCTAATAAAATGCAAATGCTTGATCCATCTATATTAAATTCAACCATTTTTATAGTCAGAAAGTACCACTTAGTTGCAAAAATCTAAAACTTAATGGTTATATTCTTACCTGAAAAGACCGTGAAAATGAACCGTAGAAAATAGGTCTGGAGGGAATCTTAGTAATTAATTTGGTCCATTCTCCTGCCCAGACAATCATCAAGCAGAAAAGAAAGCTATACGCTACATCCCAGTAGGGCAGCCCTAGCAGAAGAAATTTGCAGTGTCAACTGCCGTGAATTTTTTGTATTTAAATAAATTTGATAACTGTTCACAGATTCTGCATTTGTTTGAAGCGTGTAGAATTTAGAAGCATTTTAATAATTTAATGCTTGAGAAATTTAAATCCTTCAAAACTACTGAAAATATCACAAATTCAAAGTGCAGGAGAAAGAGAGGAGAAAAGGAGTAGTTTTGAAGAACTAAGAAACCACTGTCTATAAATAGCTAATTTCAGCAGGGACTTCACCAAGACCAGTTTTCAAGTGTAATGATCAAAGGAAAGCAATAAGAGTGACATAGATCTGACTCTTAAAACACACCATTGTAAATTAACAGAATTTATAAAAACTTTATGGGTGCGCCAAGGCAAGTGTAGTGAGAAGTTGTAGTAGTATCTCTCATAATGAGCCAGTATGTGATGTATGTTGTATAGCTCTGTTATTTGATTATTGTTCAAGACAGCAGTCCTACTGAATTCTAAGAAACTGTATTATATATATTATATTATGTAAACAGGTACCTATAAATCAGTGTGATTTACACTTTCAAGTGAATATGTCCTAATGAAATCAGAATTAGATTTTAATTAGATGTGGTAAAAAATGCAGTAAACAGACAAAACAAAATGAATACAAGAAAAAAAATCTGATTCCACCAATTATGGCATTATTAGCTGGAGATGTAATATTATTTTTGTATTCATGCCCTGTTTACCTTCTAAATGAAAAACATAACTGAAACAGTGTCTATACGTATGTGTGTTCATACACATACTGTCATGTCTCAGTGTGTGTATACATATATATGTGTGTGCATGTGTTTAGCCTTACCGAGATCACCAGAAAGTAATATAAAAATAATAATTATCCTTCTAGTGAGACATACAGGACTACGCAAAGGAGTACTTAACTTGTTTATTAAATACCTTAGCATTAACATAAGATGAGAGGTCCTATGTTGATGCTAACAACTGAAAAAAAATTGCTTGAGAAGAGATACAGTGTCAGAGATATCAAAGTAGTTTATACAAAACAGCTATAATCCAAAACAAAATCACAAATATTGTTTCCATGTTCCTACCTGATTGTGGGACTGAAGCTAAGTCTTTCATGAAGATGACAGGCACATACGGAGAAAAAAAAAACCAACCAGTTTTTTTCTTTAATGTATGTTCCTGAATAATTAACTTTCAGAATTTTGAATTTTATCTTCAAGAAATCAAAACAAATACAGAAGCTTGTGGGTTGAATTGTTGAATTATTCTTGGTTTTGTTTGTTTTGTTTGTTGTGTTAGCATTAATATAACTCACTACCTCAAAATTTTCTTGCATGATCGTGTTATTTCCTACTCACAAAACAACTCTCAACACGGAGAAGTTCCATTTAAATCTATACGGACACACATACATGCATATATACAGTATGATATTCATGTTTATATTAGTGTTTAACCTATAGTACGTTAAAAAACACAGCTTTCTCAACCTTAAATCCACAAAATTCCATTGTCCTAACAGCTTTTGTATGTTTGTTTATTCTATAAACTTCAAGTTATTCCTTATTATGATCTTGCCTCTTTTACACAAAATATGTTTCCAACTCAGCTAAAAAATAAGTTCGCTCTTAAAATCAGTTATGAAAATGTTAGCCATAGTAACTGCCTTTTCCCTCCTCTCTTGCAGATTTTTAATGGTGTAAAGTCTTTACTGGAACACAGGTGATAGATATTATTAGAGCTGTCATACACTTTTATTATACTGAATTCTTCATTAGAAACTTCATATAGCAGACTGTCAATCATAGCTATTTCTGACAGATACCTCTACCAGCCATTTAAACCAAGATTTTTTTTTTGGCCATAAGGTAGAAATCTCTGTTTTCTACTAGTTTTCCTATAAGCAAATATATTTAGAAGGAAAAGAAAGTTTAAGAAAGAAAGGTCTACAAATGAACTCGTGAAATCGAAAAAGTAATAATGCTTATAACCTGTCTGTAAGGAAACCAGAGAAGAGACTAAAGAACCTCTGTCATAGCTAGAAATATTCAGCTCTGAGTTTCTAGTCAGCAGGTCTGAGCAGCCTGTTCAAATGCTTGCAGATTACCAGCTCAGCACTAAAAATATGACACAACAGTGATCTGATAAAGATACAGAATTGCATTGACAGAGAGAAATTTTATCTAGGATTATTGTCATCCTTGGATGATCATCACCACACTGGTAAGTTATTTTTCAAGAACTTAAAAGAATGAGGCAGAGTTCAGGAGATTAACAGGAAATTAGATTCTTTCTGGTTTGTTTGGGTTTTTTTTAGTTGCTTGTGATGCCGATTGTGTTTTTCATTCTGTTTTGTTTTGCTTTTCACAGCTGAGGGAAAAGAATCTATCAATTCTTCCATCCCCAGTAGGATACAGTCCAGAAAGAGTCAGAAATGAACCTTTAATTTTAAAGCAATGGCAATCCTAGGAAAGTTATGTCAGAGCTTTTTCATTCCCAGGTTTTTGTCTTCACTTTCAAAAATGGATAGATACTAACATTAGAGATATCTATTACATGGACACTAACTTAATAGTAGTATTAATATGTAATTAGTGTTTATACTCCATTAAAAAATTAAGTTTTATACACACAGTAGAAAAATACAGGTTTTGGGAAAGATTTGACTACCCTCTCCTTTCCAGAAAAAAGTGCAGCCTCACTGTTACTCTTGCGGAAAATGCAAAATCAAATCCTCTCAGACATAAGAAAGAAGTGGAGCTTGTCTTCTTCAGTTGATTACTACAGAAATCAATCTACTAAAATAAAAAACGGCTATCAGGGAGATCAGGTAAAATACCCACTCTGGAATCTTGTGAATATAAATCTACTTTTCTTAAAAGAATTTGTGCAAACTCTTTCATGTTGCAACAAGTAGAAAAAGGCTAATTTTATTCATTTCAGAAATAAAAAGGTTGTATTTTTCATTTTAATCTATTTTTTGTCTTTCTTGTCTACCTCTCAAATTAATTTCAAAAAACTAAAAGACTATGTATTTATTCAACCTAGCTTTGTCTGGTGCCCTAGATAAGAGGAGAAAAATGTGAGGTATTCTAGGCTACTACGCAAGCACTTACGCTGCAAGGGGACTATCACAGGTTTATCACTCAAATATAATGATAAAATTCAATTGTGAAGAGAAAAACTTTATTGAAGTTTTGGCAGAGAAAGTTCAGAAGAAAATGAATGTAGGTAATGAAACTCAGTTACTAATGATGAGTACATACCAATCTATAAAAATGGATGTATATACAGATACATATAGAAGGACATAAGATATATACATCTATATATTTATTTGAAGACATTTTTAGAAAAATAGTATTTAGGTTAGTTTTGCTAACCTAATGATGCATCTCATCTGGATTTACTAGACTTTAAATACATACTCTCTAGTACAGTATTCCTATGCCATTTTTTTCATATTTTCATTTTCTAATTTCCATCCCTTCCAGGTGGAAATCACTTCAGTAAAACAGATAATTGCTTCTGCTTTGCAATGTCAAACAGTTTGCCTCAGGTTATGGCAGTGCCTAAAATTAAGATGGCAAAAAAAAGTTCTCTCATTATCTTTCTCCCTTTCAAGCATCCTTTCATCTCATCCTCTTCAAAGGTGTCCAAAGTCATACTTTCCCCATTGTTTATTCTTTTCTACTGTTTTCTTGCATTTAGTTACAATTTTACTTCTTGTTTTCCCCACAATCCTTCACCTTCAGCCTCAGTTTTGAATGTCAAAATTTTGCAATGGCTGAAGAGGAAACCTAGAATATGTTGCAATCCAATTGCTCAGTCCACGGCATTTTCAATACCAGTCATAAATCTTTTTCTCTTTCTATTTTCTCTTCACAAAAAGCCACTGTGGTAAAAATTCTTCTACACCTCAAAACAGAAAAACAAAGAACTGTTTTGAGACTACTAAATATACATACTGTATTCTTGAAATCTCGAAAAGTCTTAAGATAAAACTATCACTCATTCCCATATCCATATTTTCCATAGTCTTGCCTTAACTCATCTCTTGGCAAAGAAGTTCTAAAACTGTGTCCTGCTTATTAAAAAGACAAAGCACAGACTGACAAATGGGAGAGAATGACAACTTACAGTGGCTCCTGCTGCTGGGCTATCAAATTTTGAAAGCATCAGTGAAGCAACCAATCCTTATGAGTCTCCTTTCATTGTTACCGTAAAATTATGCTTGTATGTTGGATGGACTGAGGAACATTTTTCAGCTTTCTGTTCAAGGTGAACTCTCTTCTAGACTCGTGTAAATTTTAGGACCCTTCAGCTGGATAGCACTGAATGACTGGGATCTTTTGCTGAATATGTATGATTTTTTTTTTTCAGTTTGATCTAAAAACTAGATTTTAAAACCCAAACACAGACACTATGTATGAGCAGATCCATATATAGATTCATATTTGTGAATTGTAGCAATGTTTAATGCAAACAATTAAATAAACAAAAGTTATCCAATACAACTGTTTAACAGGTTGCCTAAATACATGCTTTCCCTTCCCTCATCCTTTTTCCCAGATGAGCACTATTATTCTTTGTTTTGACATTACCTGTGAAGATTGAGTTTTTGGTTCAGTCAGAATGGCCTTACACAAGCAAAATTCTAAATGTTTTCTGTAAAAGCTGAAGAGAGGCCAAGCCTCCTGGAATGGGCTCATGAGACTTTTTTCATTTTTATGTTTGACAAATCCACAAGCATTTTGTTTGTAGCAGTTCGGTTAACCCAAAATATTATTTGTGTAAAAATATTGCTACTAGAATAAATCACAAATTACAACTGCTTTAACTATTTGATTACTTGAAATAGGCATTAATGAAACATTATTATATCATGGTTTTATATTTTAATTTTGTACTCTCTTGGCACATTTACAGAGCAGAACTCAGCTCATACAACTGTCATTCAATATCATTTAAATGTATTATCCAGCTCTTAAAAAAATAAATAGCTGAAATAGTTGGATGAGCATCATAGCACTTTCTTACTACATTCTGCAAAGGGATTTCTTTAAGTAAAAGAGAAACAATATCCAAGAGATTTCATTTTTTTTGCAATTAATAAAGTCATAAATTCAGATAAATGTAACTGACAAAGGCATTCAACTTGAATTTATAATTCTACCTATTTGTAGATTACCAGTCAGATTTAACTGATATATGAAGAAATAGTGCTTATGATATCTAACGTTAAGCTTAGTTAATAATTACTCAAGTACTCTAATATAACTGAGAAGTAAATCAATTTTAAAATGCAATGACAGTGCAGTAAAACTCTCAACCTAACATATACATGTATTATTTTGATTTTCTTTAGTATGGTTTTTCCTTGATGATTTGACTTACAATATTTGAAAAAAATGCTTCATTCTTCAGTTTACATAAATGTCACTGTATTTAATTTACTATTTACACTAAACAGAGGTAATGAGGCAATGAAACATTTATGTTTCAGTATGCTTTCTGATTAGCCAAAAAAGTTTGATGTGAGTCATTTGAAAGCTATTTTTTCAAAGTACTGGAAGCAATTACATTACATTGTAAATTATTAACCTGTAGTTGTTTTCCTAAAAATAAAAATGTATTAAATATTTATTTATATAGTGTATATTTAGTCTATATTTACAGGCATGCATATACTGTGTACACTTAGTGTATATTTATGCACTGTATTTATATAGTCTATACAGTCTATAATTATATATGTATATAAAGCGTATACTTAGAACTGGTGAATAACTTGTAAGCATTGACTCATCAAATAAATGTAGTCACCAGAAACACCAGTAAAAGACTAGTTTCTAGTGATTTACACAGCATCATATAGGAACATACAGGATCATATAGGACCAACGTCAGAGGGACAGATAGAATTTAGTTTCAGATGCAGTAATCTCTGATCTGAGTTACTGTGTTTGGCATCATGGAAGCTCTAAATGGTTGAATGAAAAAGGCTGGTTTGGTTCCTCCAGTTTGGGGTATAAGAATGTTCAAAACAGACATAATTTTAGGAGGTTGCTATAGAACATGTGTTGCTGATTTTTTTTTTCTTTTAAACAATATAGCACATGGCCCGACTTTGTTGATCTGTCATGTAAAGGTAGATGTTACATGTTTTCACTTGCTTCAAAACATTTCAGAGGTCTGCTCAACCAGATAGGCAAAACAGTTTTTTCAAAAACTTGTGGCATCTAACATAAGAGGGATTATAGGACAGCTGAGAACAGAAGAGGAAGCAAAGGAAAGGGCGCAAATGTTGAGCCAGTACATGCACAGGAAGCTCTTCTATCTAATGTAACCGAGTACCTTTTATTTGCAACTCTATTGTGTTGCAAAGAGAAGGAAATAAAATTCAGCAATAGTTTTAAGCCCTGTCATTTAAGGAGGCTAGGTTAATAGGATCAAAATACATTTCCTGAACTTATGAACTCTTCCTTACTTCCAAACAAAGTCTGGCTATGTGAGAAGTCTGTTACAGTCATGGATTATTGCTTAAATTCTCTCATAAAATCTGTCTTTACTCTCCTTTTCCCAATGAGATGATACTCACATTCTACATTCTTGAACCTCAGCTGTTCTACATGAACATAGATCAGGATCTATGTGAGGAAAATCATCTAGATTTGAACTGCAACAGTGAGAACTAATAGCAAAAAGTACATAGAAATAAACTTTAGCTATTCTTTTAAGAATTCAGGGGACAGAGGGTGAGTATTCCCTAACTCAAGGCAAAGCAATAAAGAAACAAATTAGCAACCACAGTAGCCGGGGGAACAATAAATACATCCAGTAAGTCAGACACAGTGCATATGTGGCTGATAATTTAAGACCATGAAAGGGATTACAAATCTGCAGTAGTGCAGTGAAACACTAAGTTCCGAAGAGATTTAGTGCAAGCAACACAAGGTAGCTTTAACAGTTGACAAAAGATGACAAAAAAAAAGCACAAATAGTGCCACAGATTTCGTAATACTAAAAGACATAAGGCCATACCAAATCTAAACATGTAGACATTGCATCACTCTTAGCATTGGCTTAATCTCTACCCTTTCAAGCAGTAGTTTGGCTGGCCGATAGAAAAGAATTTCATTAAGGACAGGCTATCTCAAAAAAAGAAAAAGCTTTAAAGTAAGCTTTGACAATTTGAAAAAATCAATTCATGTGCCTAGATTCATACTTTAAAGAAATACAAATCCCTAACCTAATCTATTACAAAGTAGGATAAGAAATAAATCAAGTGTTTTTGATAGTCTCCTGAACTACTTTAATGCTGATCTCTGTTGAAGAGTTGGATTATTATCGAAATGTGAATCTCACACAGATTAATATTTTATACTTCTAGAAGTAGCGTCTCAGGCTAGGACTGAGACAAATGGCCTAGAAATAAAATCATAAGATGTCCTAAAAAGTATTCGCTATTGCTAACCTGGTTTCATTAACTACTGCCCTTTTTCCATTAAAATTACAAATCTGAAAGACCACGGTTTTCCATTCCATCATGGGAAAAAAGAAAAAAAAATGGAAACAATAATTAAAACTAATTCGGTAAATCAAGTAATGGCAGCAAACACACACAGTTCTGACATTTGTTACAGATAATAATGATTTGATAAATATTTACCAAATAACATTTCACAAAAAGTTTGTTGATGAAAGGGCACATATATTTTCCATCAAGAGTTCCCATAATATTGAGTGAATTTTCTTAAAAGTTTCAAATTACAATTTTCTAAGTTCCAAAACATTCTCTTACCTACCTAATCTTTGTCAATGAAAACAAACAAGAAAACCAACCTCCCAGACTTTAACACATTGGCAATAAAGCTTTGTAAGAACAAAGTTATTTAAATGGCATTATCTGCTATTTGTCTTATTCTATATTGCCATTTTTTCCCCACTGAGTGCTAATAAGTGCTTGCTGTTTAAGAGGTTTACATTTAACATCTGTCACTTGTATCCAGAAGTAGTACCTACCGGGAACTGTCAAATACATTGTTATTCTCCTCTGTAGCACCAGCAAATCTGTCTCACATCATTTACATACAGATAGTTATAGGCATTCATCATTTCATTATGCTGACTGCCTCACTATTCTAATGTATAATGTCTCTTTAATGAGCTTCAAAAAATACAATATTCCTTGATTTATGACTGCTTAACTGAAAAATTATACAGATTGACAAAACCTCATCATAAAGCATTTTTTGTGTTCCCAGTACCTTGCACTTTAAATTTAACAACGACTCTTGAGTTAATCTCATGATTTGTTTCTTTGACAAAAGAAATTATCGAATTTTAACACACGACTTCACAGTCACTGCTGTTTTAATAAATATGCTTTCACTTCAATGAGAGAGCAGTACAGAATTTGACAAATCAAAATCGATCAGTTTTTGTCAAAGAAATAAATGTATTGGACAATCTGTTTCAATATTATCATATGTCAATTACTGTATACTTCCTAACTTACCATGTGGAATACTGCTGTACCAGTCATGCACAAGTGACTCATAAATGAGCCAATTTACATGTTCAAGTAAATTGAACTATGCTTTATTCTACGAACTTCAATTATTTCATATACAAATGGTTACCACTGAAAAACAGCTCTGCCATTAAAAGCATGCTGAAGTATTACAAACGTACCTAAAACACCAAACAGAAAGCTGAGAACAAGAGGCAAACACTTCATTCACTTGACTGCACTCAGGCATTATATGGAGTTCAGTTCCTCCAGCTACATCTCCATGTGTTTATAAATAATACCAGCATTCCGCTAGGGGCATTGGGTTTTGACTAACCAAGCTGAAAAGGTTTGCAAACAGTGCTCATCATAGCCATTGGAAGCAAGAATTTTCACTAAGCATGAGAAAACATATTCATACTTTGTTTCTGACAAATTTACGACTTGTAGTTGAATGCTTTTAGTATGTAAGAAAATATTAAGCTCTGTCTGAAGTTTCTCCCATAACACAGATAACTATAACTTTTTACTCCCCTGTCCAATACAGTTTGAACTTACACTATAGACAGTCAGCACACGACTCCCTCTCCTCCGTTCAGCCATTCATTTCCACATGAGTTTTAGAAACGTAGTATTGACACCTTTCACTCTTTCAAAACACCACCCCTTCCAGAAGGTTCAAATGTAACGAGTGCAGATATAAACAAATGAGCACTAATAACCTTACACTGCCTGCTCTCATAAGCATCACTTCCTATTTCCAAATCATGAAGCCAGGCTAAAGACTATCCATTCAATGCAGTAGAAATGTACAGATATTTAAGCAACAGATGGCAAGCTACAACCCCTAGATCCCTGCAAAAAGTCAACTTTAAGCAAAAAATCATACAAAACAACTTACGATACTACTGCACATTTAACAGCCTTTTCAGTAGATGCAGATATATTATGATATGACAGAAAATAAAGTGCAGAAATTACACTGGTATGTTTGACCCTGACAGTGTTAAATGCTCAACAAAATAAAAATTCTCATTTTGTAATTTTGGACCCATATTTTAGTTCCTTTGCGCTGAATATTCCAGCTAACATCAAGGTCTGAATTTCAATAATTTCAAGGACTCAAACTTCTAAAGAATATAGGTATATTATCCCCTAATCAACACACTGTATTTTTATCATCTAGGAGAATTTGCATGTCTACACATTTCAACCATATAAAGTGACAGCCTATCAAATAAGCCAGTACAATATTATCTTTTTTTTTTCCAGTTAATAAATCACAATACCTGCATGGTGTTATTTTGTATGTGAAATTTGTAACTCTGAATCCAGAAAACTAGTATGCCAACCCAAATACCTGTTACAAATAACTGAAGACCCAAATTTATACACCTGGATACTTTGTGAATTCAAAATATCTCAAAATATCCACTCATTCCCATAGCAATAAGGAGGTTTATATCTCAGCTTGTAGTTGTGTGATAAAATCCAATTTAAAAAAATATTCAATATTGACTAATCACAACAGAATCTTAGACTGTCATTCTGACCATCTCAGAATTATCTTTCTGTATCCCTTGATATTAACTGTGAGGCACATAACCAGGAGTAACCATGGACAATAAATGTATGCTATGTCTGCTAGTGTTGATGTTGCAAAGCTGTGCTATTTAATAATACTAATTTAAAAGCTGGAAGAGATTATGATTGGTTGTTAGTCTTAGTGTCATAGAGATAAGGTGGTAAGAACAAAGTAAATACAGCTGCCCCTATAGCCCCTTCATATTGCAACTCTATTTCTTGCTCTTCTTGCCTTGTAACTTCATTGTTACGTCTCCTATCGTGTACGGAGTTACCGCTTCTGAAAACTGTTAAAAGAGTCTGTGACTCTTGATTTTCCTTTCTCAATCTGAATTTCAGAAAAGACAGTGGAGGAACATCTGTCAGAAGATGCTTTAAGCCTTTGCATTGTTCTTTTTTATGTGCGCACATAAATATATGGCAGTGTTTCTCTGGTAGAATACTAAATTAGCGATTTTCCTTGTAGAGTACTGAATTACCCAGGAACCCAACAAAATCTTATACAATGTGTTTCACACTGATTGAGCTTACTTACAGGAAGGTGGTGCTGTAAGTGTGTTCAATACTTCAATCAGTGTAGTCTGCACATCGGAAGAAAATCCAGAGTGTGTTCTGTTCCTGTGACTAATTTTCTGTCTTTCTGTAGATACACCTAGGAAATAAACAGTACAGAGTAAGTACAAATAAATATAGAAAATAACATAAACCAGTTTCACACTGATTGAGCTTACTTACAGGAAGGTGGTGCTGTAAGTGTGTTCAATACTTCAATCAGTGTAGTCTGCACATCGGAAGAAAATCCAGAGTGTGTTCTGTTCCTGTGACTAATTTTCTGTCTTTCTGTAGATACACCTAGGAAATAAACAGTACAGAGTAAGTACAAATAAATATAGAAAATAACATAAACCAAATTATTAGAAATAAAAAAATAAGAATACAGTGAGCAATAATTTACTGCAAAGTCCATACCATTATTCATCAATATGCAATTACCACATTATAGAAGACAAAAGTTTAAATTTTGTCTTTGTTTAATCCTGTAGTACCCAAGTGATTCCAGAGTTCTTCAATCCCAAAGCTGGCAAGTAGACTCAAACAGCTGTTATCATTACACCTAAACAGCCATCTGGTGGCCTGAGAGGAAAAACATAATGACCACAGAGGGAACTGGTCCAGCCTTCCACAACAGCACAACCAGGTTTCCATTCAGCATGTAAAACAACTGTAGCATATAGAATACATAAAATAAATAGTCATGTTTATTTTAACAGTAGAGTTAATTCATAGCTTTTATTCCGTCTTTCAGCAGAAACAGAAGCAGCAGCTTCTATTCCTTCTCCTTGTTCCTGTTTACATACTTGGCAGAATTCTACAGAAAGTTATTTAAGAAGCGATAGGAAAAAGTCATAAAGAGGGCCTGTTTACATGTCTTGGTATTTCTTATAGGAAGCAGGGTTCAG
Source organism: Aptenodytes forsteri (assembly GCF_000699145.1). Lineage (NCBI taxonomy): Eukaryota > Metazoa > Chordata > Aves > Sphenisciformes > Spheniscidae > Aptenodytes > Aptenodytes forsteri. The sequence continues at coordinate 7,685,903 of NW_008794543.1, read as the reverse complement.
CTGTATCTTGCTTCACATCTAAACCAGTACTGACAAGTGCCAGTTCAATCTCTCTTTAAATAGCTGAAGTCAAAGCTAGACTATCCTCCAGATAAAAAGTCTACCCCAGGGAGTTAGCCATTCTTACTTTTCAAAGACCTTTTTCTTATCTCTTGCACCTAGGCTTTGTTGCAAATTAAACCCTGCTACTTCTTGTCATATCTAAACCAGAGATAGTAAACAGTTTATGCTGATCTCCTTTCACAACAATTTTATATATACCTATCCTCATTCTTCTCATTTCCTAGGTGAAATAAACCTGGTTCCAAGTCTTCTTTCAATGCCTTTAATAATTTCATGAACTATCAATAACTAGGTACATTGTATTGTTTGTCCTTTTTGAAAACTTAAGACAACTTGAGCCTACAAGTTGTTTCACTGGATGCTTACATTACGTTCCTAAACATCTGTGGAGAAAGAGCTCTAGTGGATCTTGTTTTAGCAGTTTCAGATATTCTATCCTTTGTGCCTTTGCCACAGACTATCAACCCAGTAAACGGGTAGGCAGAAATTAGTATGCTATGCGTCAAATTCGTAAAGGGTGGTAGAGGCATGAAATGTTTTCAGATTTGCCAAAGGAGGTCTGCCAGGCATTTTAATGCTTCTTGAGCTCTGCTACTGCTGATGTGAAAGGAGGGCAAACACTTGTGTAAGAAAGCAAAAAGTCTGGAACCAGCTACACATGTAACAGTATGGCATGGTGAATATACTGTCCCCATACTCTATCCTGAAGCATTAGAGGGGATTCCCCATCTTGTATTTGTGCAGTTAATTACTCCTACTTAGTGCCTGTGCTTGTTCTTACTGAACTGTATGTCTATTATTTTCTATTGTTTCTGGAATTTATTGTGATTATTTTGAACTTGAGTCCTGTCTTCTAATATGACTGCAGCAAGAGTAGCGTCTACTCTATTATCAAAACTACCAGCAAAGTTATAGAATAACCTTAGACCCAGTACAGACTCTTATGGAATTGCACTCCTCCCCACCACTCCTGGTTACTGGGAAAAAGAGTAACTGTGAATAAATAAAAAACTTTTTTTTTCCCCAAAAGCTTGTATACTAACTTTAGACCAGTCTTATCTAGACCACAGTTCCCTAGCTTGCTTAAGAGAATGCCATGTGAGATTATCAAAACTGCAGTCTACTAAATTCAAGTTATATCATATCTCTTTTACCCCTTAAGGCTCGCTGCGATATTTTTTAAAGAGATAGGGTAGGGCTGACTTGTTCCCTACAAATCTATGCTAGCTGTTCATTCTCATCATCTCATAGATGCTTAGAAAGAACAGTTTGATAATTTAAGAACCCTCATGGAAATTTAGTTAAGAGAACTATCTACAATTCTTGGGATATTTCTTTGGGTCTTACTGTCAACCCCTTTCTGAGCTTTGAAACAGCTTGAAATTTCACCACATGTAACTTCTCAAATATGTTGTTACTATACATCATGTAAAAATTTTTTTTTTCCATGCATGCGTATCTTCTGGCTTTATAAATCATACAGACAACAGTATCTGCACAAAATCAAGACCTGAACAAAGTTCTTTGTTTCTAGTTGAGATAGCCTAGCAGTTAGATAATGTGTACTGATTTTTCTAAGAGAAGGCATGACTTCATGTGCAATTAGTTTAATAGCTAAAATCATTGCATTCTAACGTATTGCTCATCCTAGATTCCAATACTGGCTCCTGAATTTTCTATGGCTTTCTATACACTACTTACCTCATGCAAAGAGGCTAACAGAACGTGAGACAGGTAATTAACTGTTTATGTTTCATTTTTAAGTTTTTATGCAATTGCACATGGATTTGCCCCACCATTTCCTTTGATCTTTCAGTTAAGATTTCTTTTGAGTAACAGTATCTTTAGGTGTTTAGCTTGCAGTAATTTTCATGCACAGAATGGGTTTTCCTATTCTTTCAGTGTGTTTAAAAAAGCAAAATGCTGTCTGTTATGTTTTTAAATACAACTGATTTTCAAAATGGATGCTCCTGTTTTGGGACATCTACATTACACTACTGTGTCAATCTCTTTAAACAGAGAGGTGTATTCATCAGATTACTGTATTTTACTTAAACGAAAGAACACAGAAGACAAAAACAGATGAACCTAAGACCACTCGGAGCAAGTGTCCCATTTCCCCAGGTTCAGCTGTACCAGCTCACAGGGGAGATTGAGGCAGGTCTCAGTTAACCATGTGTGTACACAAGTGTGCGCAAAGACGTTCCTGACATAGCCTATCCCTCACTTGATTCTCTTAGCAAACTGAGCTTAATAGTGAGTATCATGTTGCTTGGTGTTCCTTTACCCTGTCACAGAAACTGGTGAAAAATGTAGGCATTGATCTGGCTACCTCTCATATAAATTAATGAACTACATGTTCATAGCAACAAATGATTTTATACGCCTTTGTCACCTGCATTTTTTCAGCTTCTCTGCTACTCTAGCTCAGTTTTGCCCTTCTTTTTGCTTCTCAACATTTGATCCTCTCTGGTCTAGCAGCTTCATTTGCTTAATATTGGGATGGAAATTAGGGACTACAACTTTCCACAAACCTCAATATGTACCGTATACTTCTACTGTGGCATTATGAGCAAAATTATAGTTCACTGCACAAGGAAAGTTTAATGCAAAGTAAGTCTAAAATAAATGCACTTAAGTCCATCTTCTCCCTGCCCCGCACACAGCCTTCTGCTTAAACAAGGCCTTGGGATAGTAGTCTCTTTGGCATATAAAAACAATGAGAAATATCACCTATCCCTAGCGAGAAGACTACGTTAACATCTGTTATCTCATTTTTAGTACTAGATTAATTTTTTTTTTTTTTTTTAAGACTTTCTTTGGCTTCTCTACTCTTTAATACCCCACTCTTAACATATAAAATGACCCTAAGTGGTAATTCTACTACATCCATGATAATAGCATCCCAGATAAGGAATACCTATCAAAATAGTGTCAGAAAATCATCTGTTCATTCCAGTCTTTTTCGCTTTATTTTTCTTATCTTCCAGCAGCACATGCCTGGGCTTCTACCCAACATCCCTCACAAAGCTCACAGATAAACAAAATAAAATAAAATAAATAAATGAGAACTAAAAAAAAAAAAATACCCACAAAAAAACACCCAAAAAACCCCCACCCTTTTCCAAGGCTGGGCTTTTTAAAATTCTCCTTTAGTTCTCTTTCCATGATAAAATGGTAACCTGCCTAGAAACCTTTACCATTTCCTAAAACCCTTCCAGTGAAAAAGCTGAAGACTCACCTCCCACATCAGCTAAGTTTTGCTCCATGGACCCCCTCAGCCTGGCTACTCTTCCTACCGACAGCGGCGGCTGGCTCCACACAGGCCCTCATAAACTTCTCCCTCCTTGTGCACAATTTATGCCTAACCACAGGCTGCCTCTCTTAAACTATGCAGTTTAAGGCTGAAAAAAAGGTCTTTAAAGGATGAACAGTTCCAGGGCCTACAAAATACTTCCGAAAACATCCCTACTTCTTGACAGCCCTACATCTCAGCAAGAAAAAAAAAAAAATGAAGTGCGCAAACAGCAGTCGATACTCCCTGCCTCAGCAGCACTCACTGTGTGACAACTAACTCTGCGCGCAAGGCAACCAGGCCAAGACTTCTTCACACGACTCGCAGGGCCGCCGCATCCTCCTCTC
>NW_008794543.1:7680837-7681831 GCF_000699145.1 Aptenodytes forsteri | reverse complement strand
AGCGGCTACGGGGAGGCTGTCACCACTGCTCTGCGGGGCAGGGGGCCTAGTGACAACCGATGGGCAAAAAGCTGAGGTACTCCATGTCTTTTTTCCCCTCGGTTTTCACTGGTAAGGCTTCTCCTCAAGCTTCCCGGGTCCCTGAGCCTACTAAGAGAGTCTGTCGGCATGAAGCAGCACCCACCAGAGAGGAAGAAGGAGTGGATCACTTAACCTACTTGGACGTACACAAGTCCATGCGCCCAGGTGGGAGGCATCCCCAGAGGTGTTCATGGAGCTGGCAGATGTCACTGCGAGGCTGTCCTTTTTGAAATGTTTGTGATGACTTGAAGGCAGCTGCTGTCACTCCTCTTCAAGAGAAGCAGAAAGCAGGATCCAGGGAACTACAGGCCGGTCAGCCTTAACTCAGTCCCTAGAAAGGTTGTGAACCAGATCTTAGAAGCCATTTCTTGCCCGAGCAGCAAGCAGAGGCAGATCATGCCTGACTAACCTCATTGCTTTCTGTGGTGGGGTGACTGGCACCTGTGGACATGGGAAAGGCAGTGGCTGTTGTGCATCTTCATTTTAGCAAGGCCTTTGACACAGTCTCCCATAGTCTCCTTATCACCAAACTGGTGAGAAACAGGCTGGACAAGTGGATTAAAAGGTGGATGGAAAATTGGCTAGACTGCTGAGGCTCAAAGAGTTGTGATCAGTGGTGCAAAGTCCAGCTGGCAGCCAGTAGTTTAATGTCTTCATAAACAACCTGGATGACAGAGAGCACTCTTGGCAAGCCTGCAGATGACACTGAATTGGAGGCAGTCAGTACACTGGATGGCAGGGCTGCTAGTTACAGGAACCTGAACAGGCCAGAGAAATGGGCTGACCAGAAGCTCATAGAGTGCCACAAGAGCAAGCGCAAGGCCCTGCATCTGGGATGGAAACACCCCATGCAGCAAGGGGGGGGGAGCTGGCTTGGTGCCAACTGTCTGGCAAGCAGCTCTGCAAAAAAGGC
>NW_008794543.1:7643507-7666907 GCF_000699145.1 Aptenodytes forsteri | reverse complement strand
AGGCTGTCACCACTGCTCTGCGGGGCAGGGGGCCTAGTGACAACCGATGGGCAAAAAGCTGAGGTACTCCATGTCTTTTTTCCCCTCGGTTTTCACTGGTAAGGCTTCTCCTCAAGCTTCCCGGGTCCCTGAGCCTACTAAGAGAGTCTGTCGGCATGAAGCAGCACCCACAAGAGAGGAAGAAGGAGTGGATCACTTAACCTACTTGGACGTACACAAGTCCATGCGCCCAGGTGGGAGGCATCCCCAGAGGTGTTCATGGAGCTGGCAGATGTCACTGCGAGGCTGTCCTTTTTGAAATGTTTGTGATGACTTGAAGGCAGCTGCTGTCACTCCTCTTCAAGAGAAGCAGAAAGCAGGATCCAGGGAACTACAGGCCGGTCAGCCTTAACTCAGTCCCTAGAAAGGTTGTGAACCAGATCTTAGAAGCCATTTCTTGCCCGAGCAGCAAGCAGAGGCAGATCATGCCTGACTAACCTCATTGCTTTCTGTGGTGGGGTGACTGGCACCTGTGGACATGGGAAAGGCAGTGGCTGGTGTGCATCTTCTTTTTTGCAAGGCCTTTGACACAGTCTCCCATAGTCTCCTTATCACCAAACTGGTGAGAAACAGGCTGGACAAGTGGATTAAAAGGTGGATGGAAAATTGGCTAGACTGCTGAGGCTCAAAGAGTTGTGATCAGTGGTGCAAAGTCCAGCTGGCAGCCAGTAGTTTAATGTCTTCATTAACAACCTGGATGACAGAGAGCACTCTTGGCAAGCCTGCAGATGACACTGAATTGGAGGCAGTCAGTACACTGGATGGCAGGGCTGCTAGTTACAGGAACCTGAACAGGCCAGAGAAATGGGCTGACCAGAAGCTCATAGAGTGCCACAAGAGCAAGCGCAAGGCCCTGCATCTGGGATGGAAACACCCCATGCAGCAAGGGGGGGGGAGCTGGCTGGGTGCCAACTGTCTGGCAAGCAGCTCTGCAAAGAAGGCCCTGGGGGTCTGGTGGACAAGTTGAATGTGAGCCAGCAGTTGTGCCCATGCAGCATAGACCAACTGCATCCTGGTCTGTATTACTAAGACTGTAGGCAGCATATCCAGAAAAGTGATCCTTCCCCTCTGCTTGGCACTTGTAAGACCACATCTGGAGTACTATGCCCGGTTTTGGGCTCCCTAGTACATGAAGGATATCAACATACTGAGTGACTCCAGCAGAAGGCCAACAAGAGGGTCAGGGGACTGGAAAGCATGGTGTGTACACCATGCATACATTTAAAATGATATGATAAATAGCCATATGCATAACATTTATTATGTTTCCATTTGTGTCTGTTACCTCTTGTCTTATCACTGTGCACGTCTGATAGGAGTCTGGCATCATCTTCTCTGTATCTTCCGATGAAGTAGTTGTACATAGCAATAAGGTCTCCCCTTAGCTTTCTCTTCTCCAAGCTGAACAGCCCCAGTTCTCTCAGCCTCTCCTGAGGCTTCCTCTCAATGGAAACATGAGAAATTTCAATTAGATACTTGGCGGGGGGGGGGGGGGGGGGAGGCAGAATTAGCATGATGGTGGTTAAATTCGGCAACAGGTTGCCCAGAGAGGTGCTGGAATCCATTCTGGGGATGTTCAAGACTCCACTTGACACAGCCATGACCATCCTGATGACATTATACCTGTTTTGAGTAGGATGTTGGACTAGATGGCCTCTGGATGTCCTTTCTGACCTAAATAATAATTCTGTGATAAATTATAATATTATAGTGAGTATTTATTGAGAAACTTTTTGGAAATTTGAAAAATGTTAAAAAATAAATTATATAACACTATACCATTTGCATATGGCTATTTATCATACATTTTAAATATATGCAAAGGTAAATTCCTTTTCAGATAAGTTGCTATCTGAAATGGACACATGCAGGGTATGGATGAATCGTGTTTTGCAAAAAGCAGATGCAAAGTATAAGAAACTTTGTGTCATTTAAAGTTTGAGAATGGTTGCTATATATTGCCTAGCACAATGCTAAAAAAAATTTGCTTAGATTTCTTAGAAATATCTACTTTGATGGTTTCTCACAATTTTTTCAATTATTTTCCATGCAAATAATTAAGGCAACCTTCAGGTGCGTTTCATTTGGTTACGGATATATCATTTACAGTATAAGTAACACATTTTCAGAGTTTTATATAAATCAGATTATCACATTTATTGTTGCTATCGTTTTTTGCCTTTTAAAATACGGAAGATATGATTTCATTTTCTACAAGTATAAATACAGCTTTCTTGTACAGTGTGTTATAGAAAACATGGCCTCTGTAGAAAAATTATGTCCAATTACTATCTTAAAAATATGAAGCTCATTTCCAGTAAGAACTCTGAGAAAATGACTGTGAAGAATGAAACTGCAAAAAATCGTCATCTTAAGATGAAAAGTAGTGTGTAAGCTTGCTGTTTGAAAATATCAAACTATTTATGAAGAATCTAATCATGTGTCTTTATCGCTGCATAACTAAATGTCACACTTTCTGAAAATGTGGCTTTGATAGCAAGAAGGTTTAAAAACTTGACTCTGAAATTGCCAAAAGGAAGAAATAAATTGCACCAGATTTGATACTTATTAATATGTTATATGTGGTCTGTGGAAGCCTACATACCTCACGCTTGGATACTATGAAAATATTATATAGATAATTCTTTAAACAGTATGTACATTGTAAGTTGTTATGAAGCCATAAAGCGTTCATGATGCAATTCATGCTGCCTAGGAAGGGAGAGTTAGTTAGAGCAATAGCAATTTAATCAGTGTCTTCTTATAACCATGGTATGAGAAAAGAACGTGTGAAAAAGGCTTGCTACCCAACACCCAGAGAAGTTTGAACAATACTTACTTGTAAACACTTAGAGCTTAATAAAGCTAAAAACGTTTCTCTAAATTAATTCTTCTTTTATGAAAAAAGGAGGAACGTTTCTAGCCATTTTTTTCTCTTGTAAACTAGTTTTCTAATAAAAATCCAGATATGACTGAATGAACCCACAATAGTCCGTCTACTGTGGACAACGTATTTCAAGTACAGTTCTCTCAGCTGGCTTTTAGCTACTGAACCTATAAGGTGTATTAAAATTAAATGAAATGAAATTTTTTAAAAGTTCTTGATTATTGGAAGTTGCAAAGAAGAACACAGAAAACAGCAACTTAAAATACACCTGAATCCAATAGCACCTTCAGGTTATGAAATAAGACTTTGCTTTAATCTAACTTTAAAATTTGGTCTGATTTTTACCATGTGTAGTCTTTAATATTCAAGAAATTTCAAGGAGCTCTGGCAGAAGGAGAAAATATGCCTTAATATATAGGAAAAAAGTAGCACTGCAAATGAGTATAACAAAGGATTTATTTTTTTAGGTACAAATGTCTATAGAAAGCTGCTAAATGTGTAGCTTTCATGTTTTAATGTTCATTATATTGTGTCAACTGAATGTGATTTACACTTTCAATATACTTATTATATCTGAACTGTGCAACCACTTTAATACAGTAACACTGTGTTTCGCTAACTTTTCTTTTCCTCTAAAGATTTTTGGGTGAATTAATTATAGCCAAGATACCAAATATAAACACCCTGATCTCACTAGAGCTACAATTATTTTATCTTTATTATCCAAGACCTTTACATACGAGCAACAGCACATCATGATTTAGTCCACCGAGAGTGACAGGCCACTATTTATGATTTGACAGGATGTCACTGTAGGAGGTATGCTGACTATTTAATGTCTCTAGAAAAGTCTCTTATGGCCTTCACTAACTCATAAAATTAACTTTCATTGTCCTCTTGCATGAGTACTGATGACAAAATGTAATCTTATTACAAGAGAGAAAATGTCTAATGGTAGTTTCTTTAGTAAAACATTTTTCTTCAGAGATTTAATTTATAAAGTTTCATCTTGCATGAATTATATTCAGTGCTTCAAAGCACATAGTAACCTTTCAGTATTTCAATGGTCCTCTTTTGGTGTACTGTACAAACCCTCAGAAGCGACATATCGTCAAACTGTCAAGAATCTACTTGATGCATGTCAAAGCCTTGCTATTCAGAACTAGTGAACCCAGACACCTGAACAGTAAAAAACCAGTGAATTTTTACTCTGTACCTTCACTATATGTCATCCATGTATGACTACCTCAGCAAAGTAGTAACAGTTCTTGGCAAACAGCATTCATCTGGGCTGAAAAGCTGTCAGCAGCAATATGGTAGATGTCAATTAGAATAAAGTATGAGATGCAAACACATTTGCCAATTACATGCATTAGACCTCATAATGACTGATGTCACAAATGTAGTTTGGTGATAAATTACCTTAAGGACAGTAATTACATTTTTCCATCAGTTGAATGTATCCATTTTGAAGTTACAAAACAAGATCCACAGAAAAAGTCTCCCTTTAGACAACAGAAACAACAGGAATGTCATGGGGTGGGGTTGCTTGTTTTTTTTCCAGATAGACTCAGCTTGGACTTCTAAGAAAAATAAATATTATTCAAATTTTTTTTATTATATACTACTTGCAAAGAAAATAAATGTGTGTGGCATCTTTATAAACAAGCACAATTGACAATTTTAAAAGCCAATTTTGAAGTGTTAAAAGCCAATTTTGAAGTGCTTTGAAGAGATTATGGCATCTTAGATTGGAGAATAAATAAGTATTCTAAAATAGTGATTACAAAAAGAATTACATTACTCCAAATAAGGAAAAAAGGGACTGGATCATTTAAAATGGGGAGGATGGCATCCAAGATAGTGTAAGAATAAATGAGAAGAGTGACAGAGACAGTGACAGGTGCATACAAAGCTACCTGGCAGTATATCCAGCATTGGCAATTTTTAGATCAAGATGGGGAGTTGGATTCCATGATCGTTATGGATTCCTTCCAGCTTGAGATATTCTATGGTTCTATGATTTAATATTTTCCTAAATGTTCATGTTTAAATGCTAATATCGACACCTTAGTTCAAACAGAACTCAAAAGGATTCTATAGCCTATGTTATCGAGATGATCAGAACTATACTTTTTGGCCTAAATGTATATATATATTTAAAAATAAATAAATAAAAGTACCATGCAATAAAATTATAGAAGGCTGTGAAAAGGTTTCTGTCATGAATATAAGAAGCGTGAAGCTTGAAGTAAGGACAAAACATACGCTGCTCACCCTTCAGCCAACAAAGTTGATACTGTAAGCGATATACTGGTCAAAAGAAAGCAAAACTGTAAGAGTTCAAAAGAACTAACTCCTTCCTTACCATACTGTTTATGAATAAACAGGGTAAGCAACTGATTTTCACACTCAGATCTTCTACCCTTTCATTAATCTGAATACATCCCAAAATTTCAAAAATTACTGGCTTCTACTGGCAACAAAGATCACTCTTGGAGGATGCATGGAAGCATGTAGACAGAATAGGCAAAGTAAGAGATTAGGAGTAGAGCATAGAAAGTAAGCATGAATGGTCATTTGGGTCACTTATCTTCATGGATCTTTCTCATAAATTTTCTTTGGGGATGCCTTTGACAAGGCATTCCCTATTGTGTAGCTGCAGCAAATTAGCCACATCCTCCTTTTACACAGTTTTGGTATATTGAGGATCAGGATTGCTAAGGCTGAAGCAAGAGTTGCTTTCCATAACCATCTTTCTCTCTCACATGCTCACATCCAGACGCGCATACACACGATAGACAGGACAGCAATGGCAATGTCTAGAAATCATACAGAGCAGCAGAGGCATCAAAGGGCAGCAGAGATTACCACTGTTGGAAATACGGTGGGACGCTGCTTACAAAATTACAGGCACTGCTGAGTATAGAGACAGGTATAAAGTCTGAGCCAACAGCACCAGAAGTTAGGTAGGAGCAGTTCACAGGTAGGCAAATGTCATTTGAAGATATGGCAAGGATATTCTGTTAGAACCTTGTTTAAAGCAGACCTTTTCTCTCCAGGCTAAACTGAGAATTAGCCAAGCAGTGAACTCACTGACAGTATTCATTCTTCAGGCTGCTCAGAAACAGGATCCCAGAATCGAGTGCAAACTGGGAGGTAGGTTGGTTGGTATCTGGATCATCAAGTGTGCTAAGACCACATCAAGTGTGCTAATTCCGCTAAGAAAGCGGAATTGTAACTTTTCTACACCAGTTTGCTTTCTGTGGTCCATCAGAGAAGACATACGGCAGGATTTTCTCCTGGCCCTCTGAACTCATAGCTCAGCTGTACTGCATAGATAGCTCATCCTGGTTGACTGCATATCCCTGGTTAAAATTTAATAATAAGATTCAGACAGATCTTGGCTTTATAGAAGTAAAACGCTGATGTAGTCATAATTGATTACGAGGGGTCTGGCTAGCCACAATTCAACCTACGTAAAAAGTAAGTTTTTATAAAGAGAGCTATTGTAAGCTACACAATAGCATTTTAATAAAGGTGCGGTTATGGCATGCACAGACAGCTGGTAAATAAGGCCTTTTTAAGGATAATGTGCTGAAGTCATGTAGCTCTTTACAAAGAATTTGTCAAATATGGCAGGATTGTGACCTTTATAATGGGATATATATACACACATGCATACACATATGTACACACCAAACACAGGGTTTTGAGTCTGACAATGATAACCGCTGCCACAATAAGTGAAATCCAGCAGGTACAAAAATCAACTCCCAGAAAAAAAAATGGGGTTAATTATTTCACTAATGAACTGTATCCATACAGAATGGAAATGACTGCCTTTACAAAACCAACAAAAATAGTAATTAAAAAATATTCCTATACACAAGAAAAAGGGAGTGGATGAAAAATTGAAGTTAGGCCTGAAATTCCTAAATAAGTAGTTAAACACAGATGAAGCAGGGAGTGTGCATGTATTATAATGTATGTATTAACACCATTAGTAATCTATGAATGAGTGTAACCTGAGAATCTAAATTCCCTATATCATGAAAGGGAGAGATGGTGCCTTTAAATAAAATTTAAGTTTAGGACACTTAAAATAGGTGCCTCAAGTTTGGATAGTGTGGCTAGACCTCATTGTGCCTTTCTATCTGCTGTTCATTTACTAGCTTATTCTGATCAAACCATTTTAACAGTGGGGAAAGTCTTGCAAATCAGAGCCAATACAATTTTACAGCTGAATCACTAGTGAGTTAAAAATACTTAGGTAGTTAAAAAAAGTAACTAGAAAGAATTAGAATGAGATTCAGAAAATCAGAGGTAAAAAAGGTTTTATTTATTTATCTTGTTTTAATAGGTGCTAGATCTGTGTTAGTTTTGGAAGCAGAAATAGAGACAAACAAGAATAAATTGGAGGTCACTGTTCAGGAAAAAATAACCAAAATAAACATACTAGGCAAACTTTTGGGATTCATGCATTTGAAAAAATCCAAATGAAAGAGCAAAGATCGCATAGCAGAGTTAGTGTACATAAAGGAAAAAGCTTAAGTCAATTTTGCAATACTGTAAGGAAATAAACTTTTATAAACAACAAAGTTTCCACAGAGTTTCTGTCTTTATTCCTGTTTTCCTGGACTACGTTACCCCATACAAGACTTGTCCACTTGCGTCCTCTGTCTCCAGCATGACCTTACTGGTATTTAATTTTTAGCTGATGTTCAAACTTAAATCAAGCTGTTCTACATTTGTAAAAGATATCCAGATAGCACTGTGTTTAGGTAAATAGAAAGATGTTACGTTAGCTCTTTTGCTACTTCAGCCTTAATCAATTGAACAGTCTCTGCAGTTTCCTTAGTTCTTTTATATCATTTTAGAATTGGGTGACCAGGAATGCACGTTATTCCATACCTGGAATACATAGTTGATGATATTTTCTATTTATCCATGAGTCAGAACTTTTTATTTGCCTAACTACAACTACCTTAAATATTAAATTACTACTGTCAGAACTCTATTCACAAAGACTATAAGATACCTTCCTAACAGTCAATACTTTTAAAGCCTCTTATGTATCTGAAATTATACTTGTTTTTCCCCCAATTGAATTATTGTCTTTGATTTTTTTTTTTTTTTAATTTCAACTGCCATTTTATCACACATTCACTTGGAATCATCAGATCCTTCTGAAATTAATTTTTCAGTTCTTCTGTATCAACACAAGCTTAATACCAAGTAAATGACAATTACTAAATTGATTTCTAATTTTAATAAATGTAATGTGCAATATATGAATCATAAGAACAATTGTTTTCCTAAGTTTTCCTAAACTTTGGTGTAATTTCATTTCTACACTAATATCAAAGTTGTGAATTAAGAAGAAAAATTGATTTCTTTGAGGAAAGTAGTCTCATGAAGGCTGGCAAAATGCCTATTCTCAACTTCTTTTTGGCAGCAATGGCTAGTTTCTGAATCCAACTCATGAAGACATTCTATTCTTTTTAACAAGGAGAAAAGGAGAAAAGAATAACCACCTCCTCATGCTGTGGAAAGACTGTAGAAGTCTTAACATGTCCCTGTGCCTGTTATGTTGATCTCAGCCTGGGAAGAGAACAGCGATTCCCTGTTCAGTTTCCAGTTCCTACCAATTTTATATTCATACATTTTTAATAGGGGTAGGAGGACAGTTCTGCTGCTCACCTTTCCATCTTTGAGAGTAGCTGTAAGGAACCTGATGATGGCTGTTCCCTTGATGGACAAATAAGTCACGCTACTAAAGGGGATCTTCCTAAAAATTGTCCAACTTAGAATGTAATCAAGTCAAGGTTGCTGTCAATGCCAGCTGACATTTCACAGAGTTTAATTCAAATATGTAAGATTTTATGGACCACTACATTAAAACAAGGTAGAATTGTTCAATACTACTGCAGCTGTTGGAGAGCGAAACCCAGGCACATTTTCTTTAAACTTAAAAGGGGTAGTAAGACTAGAGGGGAAGATAGGAGGTAATTGAGTTAGCAGCCCTCCACCATTTGAATAACATAAATAGGTGGGTCAATAGCCACCTGAGTAGAAAATCCTTTGTCCCAACCCTATTTAAAATGCAGCATTGATTCATTCAATCACACTTTATCATTCACAACATGAACTTCATGTGAACTGCTTCCCACTGATTTCTCTATTCTGCTTCAAAGAATCCATGAACAATAATCTAACAGATTTTTTTCTAATTATTGTTATATTTCTCCATTGATACTGCTTCTTTTTACTGGTATATGAAAGAAAGTTCTTATTAAAACACAAAACACACAGTTTTGGCCAAGTGCCAAAAGACTTACACTGCTGTGTTTGTATTGACATAACTTCCTTGAGGTCCCTTACATAAACTGAATCTAGAGAATGAAGCAGAGAGAGAATATATCTGATGTTCCTGAGTGATAAATAACACTACTTCAAATGCACATACTACCAAGTTTTATCTATCTTAAAAATTATCAACATAGATAATTTTGGGGAACCAGACCAATGTTTTGGTGGTTTTTTAGATGACCGTTCGTTCTACATATTTATCTTAATGTTAATAGCTCAGTGTACACATATAAAGCTTTGACAAAACATGATTGAAATGCACCAAACTAAAATTTGTCATTGTGACAAATAAGGAGGGTAATACTGTATCAGTGAGAATGGGAAGGAGACAGCTATTATTTTCCCCAAAAATCTAGAATTCAATTGCTGGGAAAAAACAAACAAACAAAAAAGCCAACACCCCCCTTCCCCCCCCCCCGATTCATTGTGCTCAGAGTTGAAACTGTGCTGTGATAAGAGGAAAAGATCAGATGATGAAAATCTAAAAGATTCTCATTAGGAGATATTATGGTGAGAAGAGGAAAACTCAAGAAAGGCTGGTTAATGGAATGTGGGTGTCACCTGCACATGCTTTGAACACCCATGTTAGCTCCACAACTGGAAGAAAAATACTCATGTTTAAGTTTACTCATGTTTTAATACTCAAAGTAATCTGTTTAAGCTAATAAAACCTGTTGAGGCTAGATTGCATTATATAGCCAAACTGATGTATCTGTGCAATACTCCATCTGATCATATGACTTCTTGTATCACATAGGGCATTACTAACTCATGGACATTTGACTCTTATTCTCTTGTGTGCTTTACACATTCTTTAGACTCCAGAGTCACATATACCACAGTATGCAGGTGAGGAAATCCATTTTATAACTCCTTTATCATTCTTTTTCAAAATGCCATTAAGATATAGTCTGCTGATGGCGATAAAAATGAGAAATCTGAAAATGACTGTATGTGTTATGTCTTGAAGCTATACTAAAATTCATTAAAATTATCCAATAAAGTATGGAGTTAATCATTAGTTTCACATGTGATATATTAGTGCAATGCTCTATCATAACAAGAACCTTTGTTCTTTTTATAATCTATCCCTATGAAGTTTTTACATTAGCTGCAAAATTGGTTGTCTCAATGACAGGTAGAGTCTTCTTTAAGGACAGGCAATTTTTGCCATTAAAATATACTTGCCTAATCAGGATTCTGCAGGGAACATACGTACACTGGGCGTATGTGTACGTATAGCCACAAGGAAAGTTTGAGTAAGCACAATCAATCTAAGATTAAAAATAAACATGTGTTGGCAATTAGTGTTTAGACTATGACAAAATCCCTATCTTTACTCAAGGTATTACATTCTTGCCTAAAATGTTATAATTTGTTCAGTCATAAGCTCACGCTTTTTGTATTAATATGTTGACTTTACATTAATCTGAGGAAGAATACATGAACATAAGTACTGGAAAGAAAACAGAAATCACATTAAAACTGAATTCATCTGCAAGTAACACTGAAATAACTGAGTTCTATACTTTTTTTTTCTTTTTATGTTTTCACTGTCTAAGTAAATGTATCCAAGTTCAATTAATTCTACATTAGACAATCAATTGGCTTGTATACAGGAAGTCTGCAAGAACAGCGATTGTGGAAATACTTCAGCAGAAACTGTTTCAGAGTATTCCCTTTTCAAAGGCCAGTTAACTCTGAATACTTTGGGGGGAAAAAAAAAAGAGAAAGACTTAGTACCAGAAAACGGAACATTCATTGCCGGGGGAAAAAGAAATAGTCCAATAGACCTAAATGGAACAATCTGTATTTATTAACATGGATCCCAAGTGTCCTACCATTAACATCTTAAAGCATGTCATATATTGGTCCACAGAAGTCAGATAGTTGTGATTATGTCCAAATGATGAAATAGCTGTGTGTGTTTTAGGTAGGTAATCTACATGAAAAGCAACACTGAACATTTAATACCATATTATTTTACCAACGGTGATCTCAAGATGGGTTCATTTTTCAAAGAAAGAATAGCAATACTTTTCAAATAGGGATGTTATTTATTATAGAAGTTGAAAACCTAAATGGATTTTATCATAGGCTATGGAAGACAAGCATGTACTTGGCAGCACCCAATAGAGTACTTTTTTAAAAAAAGTAACTTCTTCACCTTATCCTCTTTTACTGGGATAGTGCTTTCCTTTTAAATGATTTAAAATGCTTGTAGTATGACATACAGCTTCACAGCACGCACAGGTCAGAGAAGCCAACATGCTGATTTTGGAATTTCCCCCAAATTGATCATGTCAGTTCAGTATATTTTGTGATAAAAATCATAGACACTGATGCAAAGTCTATTGAAAATTAATGGAGGAGAAGTTTAGACTACTAACACACTTCAAAGGCATCTAAAATAACTGACTTGAGAAATAATACAGATTGTTCTGTTCATTTTCCTGTATTGGAATATGATTAAGAAAGCAACCAGCATATTAGAATGCATGAAGAATGACATGAGAAGAAAATATCATCATGGATACAACCCTCTCTGGAATCTGCTACACATTATTTATCACCTCCACTGAAATACCCCCGAGTTAGAAAGAGTCCAGAAAGGAGAAACTAGAAGTTTAATTATTTAATCTGTAGAACTCGCAGGTAGTTTATAGGCAAAGAATATTCAACAACAAAATTTGACATTAATGTGGATAATAAAAATATCCAGTCTTAAAAGTTTACAAGAGACAACCATGAAGTTCTGAGAACTGGTCTTGGCATCAAAACTACATTTGAGGCAACCTTACACTTTATAGCAATGATACCCAGAAGATATCCAAATAATGCGTACTTGGTATAACTCTCACTTAACACAAAACATAAGCAATCATCACTCCAATCAGGTTATTAAGCATCAAAACCAGAATCAGTTCTTCCTTGTCTTACTCTTTGATAGTATAGAACAATTGATGGGAAAAAGCCATAAATCTGTAAATTGCAGATTAAGTAAATAATTTCTTTAAAAAAAAAAAGGTAATGTCTAACTAGCCTATTAATCTACATTAATAGAAAAGGTAGGCAGGGACAGATCTATGTTTTTCCAGGACTTATATACCATCTACTAAAATGGATTCTTCTGCTTGTGGACCTGAAATAGCTTTGTCTCTACTCATGTGGTTTCTTGAGTAAATATACTGGAGTTCCCTCTCACCACAATGAGGTTTTCAAATGCAAGAAGTAAGGTTGGTTTTTTTTCTCTGTCACTATTCAGCCATGTAACAGTACTTAAGAACCCGGCACTTAATCACTCGGAACAGAGTTGGGGAAAGAAGGGAATAGCCTCTGATGCTGGCATTATCTGCTCTCTGCACTCATTCTCTCAAGCATCTTGTGACACTTTCCTATGATTTGGGTACCAAAAGGACTCATTGCCAACATATATACACATTTTATACATACAGGTGTACACACACATATTGAAAATTCATATTTATACTTGAAAAATATGAGGACTTTATATCAAAAAAGCCCTCCCTTAATAAATGCTCATTTCCTACCTCCATCTGCTAATAGAGTCATGAAATGAATGCCCCAGAAAACAAGATTTCAGGTGGTTCAGTGTACTTCCTTAGAATGCTAATACTTCTCACAAAGCATTCAAGCTCATTGATACTTAATGCTGTCAAATTACAACTTCCCTCTGCTGAATATAGTCTTCTAAAGGCAAAATATTAACATTTCCCAAAAAAATCCTCTTACTATGCAGGTTTCTCTGTCAAATCACATTACAGCTGCCTTTGTTTTTCTGAAATGTGCAAGTACAACAGATGAGTAGCACACACCTATCTTCCAATCTCTTATCTCACAGAATATCACTTCTCCAAGAAACCAAGGCTCGTTGTGTTTCTGGATAAATTTTTGTGCAGTATACTTAATAAAATGCTGGCAGCATTCTTTTTTGCAGACTGGTTTTGGTCTAATTGCTCTATGATTTCAACAGTCATTTCTTCTCAGTGAGAGATCTTGTATTTTAATCGGGAGTTAAATCATAGAATCATTTAGGTTGGAAAAGACCCTTAAGATCATCGAGTCCAACTGTTAAGCTAACACTAGCAGGCCCACCACTAAACCACTTCCCTAAGCGCCATGCCTACACGTCTTTTAAATACCTCCAGGGATGGTGACTCAACCACTTCCCTGGGCAGCCTGTTCCAGTGCTTGATAACCCTTTTGGTGAAGAAATTTTTCCTAATATCCAATCTAAACACCCTCTGGCGGGGGTGGGAGGGTAAAATGCTTTACACTAAATGAGATTTTGAAGTGAACAAACATAATTGATATAAATACTGAGGCCATACAGAATATTTTCGTGTGAAAAATATAACACCTTTTCTTGTCACTTATTCTAGATTTTAATCCCTTAGTCTTTAGAGTTATCGGTACAGCAAGGCATACAACACAAATCTCTGTCCGTGACTAGTAACCATAGTCGCAGTCCTCTGTGACAATGCCATTAACAGTACCCATGCGAAAATAGGAAAAGCTAATCTGCAAGAGCTATAGAGAAGTGATTACAATTGAATCTTACTTTAACCAATGTAAACACTGATTGCCTAACTACCTTTAAAAAATATTTCCCCCCTGTATTTTCTCCAATTAAAAAGAAAGCAGTGAGACAGAAATAAAGATTCCAAGAAGCTGAATAAAGAACAAAGTTCTATGAAATCCCACAGAGTGAGATAATTTACTTTTTCAGTCCTTAATACTACAAAGATGAGCACTGAAGGAAATATAAAATGGATTTGTTTAAAAAGTACTTTAAGGTCCTTTAAGCATTTTTTGTACCATGGCAAATAGCATTACTATAAACTATTTTCTTGAACAGTACAGTGCCCTGCTCTCTCTTCCTCATGATAGCAACCCAGTGTTCAAATTAGTTTCTGCAGGAGAGAAATCTTCAAAATTGGTCCAACAGTACAGTGCCCTGAGCTCTCTTCCTCATGATAGCAACCCAGTGTTCAAATTAGTTTCTGCAGGAGAGAAATCTTCAAAACATTGGTCCAAGAAAACCACTACTTAAACACCCTACTTCTAAGTGAAAATAGAACAGACTATTGGGAGGAGCTATAGAAAAAAGCTTCGTAGACCAACTCCTTCATGTGAAAAGATAAGTCTAAGTTTTCTTATCAATGTACAGCATGAGCATTAAAAGCTGTACAGTGAATCAATCCATGTCTAGAAAATGGTATAGTCATAGCACAATGAAAATTTCAGACTGAAATTATTTTGTTGATTTAAAACCAAATTAAGCTTCAATGAAATTATATTCTTACTTCATTGTATTTCCAAAATCAGTTGTTCATAATAATAAATTCTTATTGAACATTTATTTAAGAAACACTTGAAGATATTTAATAAGAAGTTGAGGCATGTTTCTTATGTCTTACTTTTTCATCTATATACAATAATTTCCTATTTAGGATCATTTTAATCATCAGCTACATATATGACCTGACTATAACTGCATGAACGTATAGATAAGAAACTTAGATATGTGCTAATGGCTTTCTTCTTAGCAATGCACAACTAAGAGGCCAGACTAATAAGCCAGTAATTTGCTTCATACTTTAAAAAAAAAAATATATTAGTTCAGAGAGAGTACACACATTCATACATGTATTTTATTAGAGAACTTCACTTATATGTAAAATAAATGTAAAACATGAATATTGTATTACCATAGTGACAAAGTATTTTTAAAGAAAAAATCCAACGTGTCTACTACAAATCTTTCATCTCAAATTCTGAAACATAGAAAATTCTTAGTTACGGTCATAAGTGGCTAAATAGATATAATTGCCTGACATATTTTTCATTTGATTCTAAAGTGCTGAATGATACCTGTGTGAATTTTATTTCTATGCTGAAAGACAAAAGACCCACACATGGTAAACATTACAATTTTGTGTAATGAAGCTTAACTTTCTATGACAATCATAACCTTTAAAATTGTAACATTAGGAAAATTTACTGTAATTTTTCTAAAGCATTTTAATGACTTCTTAGTCCACATTTTGGTGTATTTATTTTCGTTCCAGCATATTTATTTCTCCTTGACTAAATTACAAAAACTAGAAATCTAAATGTTAAACATTCAAACCTAAATATTACTTTGTGTTAATTTTTATGTTACGTTTATTAATCTAAACATTAAATTAACAGGTCATGTTTACCTGTGTTTCCTATTTACTTGCTGAAGATAGAACAAATTATAAAAGATACCTACATTTAACTGTTTACTCATCAAATAATAGTTAATTGTATACAGTTGCTGTAGATCAATGCACCCGAAATAAAACTACTTCAATCTCTAGGGAAAACATTAAATCTCTAATTGATGTTTGAAACAAGAGAACTGACTGTACTTAATAGCTATTTCATCTATTCTGAAGTCATTTCCTGGGCTTCTACCTTTGAACCTGCAATAAATCTCTCTGCCCTCAGTCCCTCTTTCAGCACCTAAAATAGCCCACATACTTTTGGTCAGACCGATGTTTAGCTAAGAATGGCACCATAAATATCCTGGGAAGAGATCTGATTTGCATTAACAGAGAAAATTAGTTGCTACAAGATTTTGTATTTCTAGTATTAGCAAATCTTTTTGAGAGGGGCAAATTTTTTTTGAGAGTTGCAGGAGATCTTGCAAAATTAAAAAGGAGATCATAAATTGGATGTTCTTTACATCAAAGTGCTTTTGCTTTGACATCATAATCAAGTAGTTTCTGAAAGTATGTGCCACTGTTGGCAGGTTAAGTAGGAAAGAACGTATTGCACACCAGATGTCTAACTTTTCTGATGAAAGTGTAATGTATGGTTTTGGGAAAAAAGGTACTACCCCATTCTGAGGGATTTTTATATTCTTCAGACTAAAGAAACAACTCAGGAGCCTTTTGAGGAATTTTTTTTTCTGAAATCCTTACCGATAGGGAGATGAAAATCAGTTTTACAGAGTGCTAAAACTGAGGGTAATCTACAACATTCATATTCCTTACAATGGTCTGATATCCTTAATTCCTCTCCAGCTTTTTTTTTTCCTTTGGTTTGAGAAGGATGTGGTTGTGTTATCATTGATTTTGATAATCTAAAGTCCAGTAATTTCTAGAGTGATTTTACTTTTCTTTCTTGTCATTTCTTTTTGTATAACCAATAATGATTAAGCTAAGAACAACGGAACTGCTTTTGATGTCACCCAGAAAACAATTCATTATATTAACTTTCTGTGTTTAGAAAGAATTGGTCCCCAAATAAAAGATTTGTTCAAGTTAAGCTACAAGATCAAGTCAGTTGTATATGCTCAGTGTGGAATATTTTGTTTCATGGACATAGTCTTAGAGCTAGTACAGATCTCTCCACATTATTATTCAGACAGCATTCTTACAAAAATGCAGTTTGGCTGCTTTTAAAAAATTACTTCAGCAAATTCAGTAAATGGCTTTCCTCTATTAAATAAACAGGGATATAGGAAGACAATCAGTTATACTCAAGGATGTAGGAAATACATTCCACTGTGAATTTGCAATTTTTATTAGTTATTGTGGATAGAACAATTATTTTTTTAGGGTCTGGTCACTAACATGACATAGTGAAATCAATATGAATGTTTCTGTACTGTAGTATACAGTATCAATAGATGATGCAAAGCTACTGGTCATTTATCAATCATGACACTTAATTACCACTTTAAGTATTTAACCAGGCTTCTGATATCAGAAGAATCAGCTCCGTGTAAAGGTTCATGTGCAATGTGTTCTGCAGGCAAGTTCTTTTCACGTGTCCAAAATAAAGTGTGCTGTCCATATAAGAATTTCTTTCAATATGTGCAAATCAGCATCAATCAAATCCCTTCTGATGAATGACTTAGAAACAGGATTGTGATAAATTTTCTCCTTCATTCTATGGAGTTTGCCATGAACTTGAAAGGTAATAGGATTCCAACACGAACAGGGAAGCATCCTCTTCCGTAGTTTCTCTCTTTGCTGATTGCTATTGCAACCTAAAGGAATTAATTCCTAGCACTCTCATTGCTATATTGTGACCACAAAGATATGTAGTACATACAGTTAATCTATAGCTGGAAAGATACTTTAAACATGTATACATAATACAAAGGTTTCAGGATTAAAGCTATAAAGGGAATTTGATCAATTTATGAACAGTATCAGAGGACACGGTTGCTCATTACAATGAAGCTTTAGATTAGGTGACTTACAACCCCCTTTCAGTAGTATATCTTGGAAATTAAGGTAAGGACTTCTATGTTTCTAAAACTATTTTCAGTTGAAGTTAACATGGTAGGAGCAAACAGACTCTCACTGTGTTTTTCAGCACATTTATCCTCACTTCATACTGTGATTCATCACAGTCTGGGTGCAGTGATTTGAAAGTCCTATAACGCACTAATGCATTACTGATAGCTATTTTCATTTATTAAAAGCAGTACCAGAATTCTTAGAGCATTTCAAAGCCTTGTTCCTCTATAGCAACTTTGGCAGAGACCCTGACATAGCTGAAAGTAGCTGAAACACTTTTTAAAAAAAAAAAAAAAAAAAAAGCATTCACATGAAATGAACTCTGTTCTCAAGTAACAATATATAGAAAGTATTGTCTGTTCTTGCTTAATTAACAGGAACAGGCCTCCTCCTCCCTTAGATAAATATACAATAGAGAGAAAAGAAAGCACCCTGCTACAGAGCGCCCTCATAAGGGAAGATAACCATACTAGACATCCATCCTTTATCCTGCAGCGTAAGAGAACAATTGCATTGAAGGAAAAAAGATACTAAGGATCTGTGGTTGCTAGCTTTCCATGGCTACATAAAGAAGTTGTATGGCAGTGCTTAAGTTCCAGAAAGCACTTTACAATTTATTCATTCCTTTAAGAACCTCAAAAATACTTGTGAACTAAAGATCTGTATGTTGCAAATCCCAGGGGGTTTTTTGACACTAACATTAGTCTTTTAGTATTAAAAAAAGTATTATAGTGCACAATCATAAAGATTTGTAATAAAGACAGAAGGGCAAATTAAATTTGAATAGAAACCAACTATTGTCATATCCATTAATCAGGTACAGAATTGTAGATAAGAAGATATTCAACAAATAGACATTTGTATATCATGACCCTAAATTGCAAGGATTCAGGGTAAAAATCACAGCCCTGGATCACTAGACAAGTCCATAGTGATGAGGCACATCTACCATCAAGTCAGCAAGATGAGGTCAGGATCAGTAAAGGAAAGGCTTAGGCACAGTCCTACCTACAACATATCTTGGGAAAAGACCAAGGGCAAGCGTCTGAGCTCACAGCTCTGTCTTGCAAGACAGCTGTTTTCACACTGCCTAAGCCAAGCCAGCTGTGCCAGCTCATGGGCAGCTGTACCCATGTCGGAGCTGGCCCGAGTCTGGCCACTGGACCTCGGGACACATGGGCAGGAGGGTGTAGACCCTGGGGGAGAACTTGGGGTCCTGACAACAGCTCCAACATCAAACGATAAGTGGCTTTGGAATTCCTTTGTGTTTCTCAAGGTGAGAAAAATAGCCTTTTCGGAAGCATCCACCTCTTTCCATTGAAGAACTTAGGTTAGATGTGTAAGCTTTAGATGACTAAAGGCAGTTGAGATGAAACTTAATCTAGATAGCACCATACTGATGCATCAGTACATTTTTAACTTTACTTTTCAGAAGAAAAATGTTATTACCCAAATACTACTGTATTTCTAATGCTTCCTATTTTTTAGTATTTTCTCTACTTTAGATCACAAAAACACTGAGAAATAGTGCAGAAAAAGTCTCAGTGTCTTAGCTAAGGGTCTTAAAGACTCCCTAAATCTGAAGAAATGGCCACCAAATACAGTCTTATCAATTTATTATATATTAGCATGCTCTAATGGCAGAAGTTAAAATGACACAACAAAAATATAAGAAGTGATCATTTTCCCTGTATCAGTCTATAGTTTCTTTAGGTTCTTAAAATAATTAAATAATTGACTATTTCAGAATAGTCATATTGCTAGTAAATAACTTCAGCTATGTTTAGACTCAACTGCACTCAAAATGCTATAAGGATTTATTTACACTTTAAGACAGTGTTCTCATTTTGATTTAGAATATACATTTAATTCCAAATGTCAGAAGCATTACTAAATCGAGCAAGATACAAGTCACTAAAAAGTTCTGCCTAAACCCCAACTGTATTGTGAACCTTGAAGTCTGCTAGGTTTTTTCTTAATTTTAGGAATGGTCATGGTTTCTAAAACGGATTATCGATTTTGGTGTTTCAAGCTGAAATAACACAGACCAAATTTTCAGGAAGCAGACTGTAAGAGTTCTGCACTGCAAATCAGTTTAGAATGCTGTAATTTTTTGTTAGTAGCAATTTTTTTAGACTCTTGGTCATCATACTTAGAAATACAGGAAAACCCTTACTTGAGTTCTTTGAACTGTACTGTTATATTCACTGTCCAACAAATCAGGAAATATCTTTTGAAATCTGTTTTGTTTGTTCAGACAATCCCTCAGAACAAGATGGGATATTTAGGAATACAGCTTAAAGCATATAGTTTAAAGCAACTTAATGCTACTTCTTTAATAAAATTCTATGCTTTCTTTTCAATTGTAGGACACAGCTATATGCAGATTTTATTAATTTTAAAAATAAATTTTTAATTCTTTTAAGAAGTTGAATAAACTCTGCAAAGCATGCCATTGGCAGGCACAGATGCCCACAATTCACTCACTGATATTTATAACACTTCACAAAATTAGTCACAAAAAAAAAAGGGAAGCTGACAATACACATTTAATTTTTGCTTTCATGATTAGCAATATTTTCTAAACAGATAATACCATAAAAAAAAGACTTATTTTACCTGCAGAATAAATGTAACAAAGGAGAGTGTACTCTTGCAATATATACAGAAACAAAAACTAGAAGGCACTCAAAAACAACTATAAGAAACCTCACATTTTATATTATACTGTGTATTATTCTAACTACCCTAAATATTTTATTTCAGTAACACAGTATATTTTGTTTGTGATATGCAATCAGTTTCCACATTCACAAACACAACATGGAAGTATGTGAATGGCTGAAGCTGTTTTAATCCACCATGAAAGACAAATGGTCTTCCCCAGGCTGCAACATTTGTATCCAAGTTCCTAATTGCTTTCCATGCCCTAACAGTTTTTCTTTTTACACTGATGTACTTTCCTGGACTCCTGATCACTCCCCTAGGCCCAAAAATCATTATGGAGTTTTACATATTCTGTCCAAAATACTTCTTTTCCCACTAATTATTTCCCTACCTCATTCTTTGAAATGTTTCTACAACTACAGCTGAAATGAAATAGATAAACTGGTAATTTTATCAGTAGATGAATATTATATAGGTTTGGGTTGGGGTTTTTTTTCAAGATGGTACATAGCAGAAAGTATATTGCAATATGGTGTTTCATTTAATATATTGCAATGTATGGGTATTTATGTATCATATACACTGGATAAACTGCGGGTTTTTTAGGCAAGAAGCAATAATAACAGAAGTTGTCAATATTATAGTTTGGCTCTTACAAAATTCAGGGAACACCATTTAATGTTAATTATACTAAAAGTACAGGCACTCTATAGTGAGTAAACGCTAATGTCTTTCTATACTAAAATCAACACTCACTCAATTAAATGCAACAGAAAGCTTATATTTGAAGGAACCAAAGGGGGCAGAAAATAACAAAATGCAGCTGTTTGCTCTCACTTATAATTATGTATATCTGTTTTGAATAAACATTTAGGTTGAATGCATAACAAAGTCTATTTCATTAAAGATGAGCAAGCAACCTATAAAAATACTGAGAAGAAAATAAGTTAAAAATATAAATTCTCAGAAGTATTAAACAAAAGCCAAGGAGATAATTACACTATGTAGAATATCAGCACAATATCCTGGAATTCTATTATGACATATAAAACCACAGCAACTATTTATCAAATAGTACAATTTTGAAAACTGTTTAATCCAAATAATAAAAACCCACTGGAATCAATAGTAGTCTTTCCATTGACATTTATAAATTTTATTAGAGGTCTTGGATGATCAGTTTCCTAGATACTGTTATTTTATTAGTTCATATGGACTTTTCTGGTTTCTGCTTGGCTTATAGTAGCTGTAAGTACTAAACATAATCAAGATAGGCACATAGCAGTGGACAAAAATCCACATGGTAGCACTCAAAGTAAAACAACTCTCCACCACCACCAATCCTAAAAAAACCCAAAACACAGGCTTACATTTTCTCTGTAGTGTATTACACCCATCCAACAATGTTAAGTTCTCTAAAAGTTTAGTTAACTTCAAAAACATTTCAGTCTGGATTCAGATCTATGAAAACCAGAAATACGAAGAACTAGGATATTTCAAGCTCAAATTCCTGGAATTCGAGCTTATAAAATACCATGGGAACTATTTAAAAACAGAAAACATAACGTGCTTGTAAGTGCACACTGGAAGACTTGCTCGAGCAACTTAACAAAGATTGTATTAGAAAGCCTGAACAGACCAGACTGTTGAAGTTGGGTCAACTCCTTCACCAAATTCCTATGAGCCCGATCACAAGATAGATGCAACTATGCTTCAAGAATACCAAAGTATTCTCACCTCCTTTCAACATTGCATTGTATATGTCATTAGTGAGACACAGCTTGCCCTGAGGATTATCACCAGACAAATAATAATAAAATAATTTTGGACGATGCTAAATATATAGAAGTAACACAGTACACAATAGTTACGAAATTTAGCAGCCTATAATTTGACAATACATCATTTATGTGTTGCTTTTATTCTGTACAGGCTAAAGACAAATAGAGATGTGTTTTGTGTGCAGTCTCCTTCATAGACAGCAGAATGAGTGTTGTGGGGTTATTCACTGAATTTTGTATTACCTGAAGTGCCAGTTTTGCTAAAGATTGATGTCTTGGTAGAGTTCAAGATCTCACTGGTAAACCTCAATTCTGTTGGAGTTTTTTTTGTTTATTTTGAACAACAGTAAGAAGTATACTTTTGCTACTGAATACTAGATTTCTGAGCTGTGTGAAATGTCAGATAGATTTCAGAGACATATGAAACATTCACTTGCGTAGCAGCTATTATGTTTTGCCACATTAATATCTTTAATGTCTAAGGTAAGAGTCTGACTCTTAAGTGTTCCTCTCTCCTATAGATTATATTACATAGGAATGGAGATAAAGCTTGCAAATTAAATGGTTTTGGAGTCTGCAGTTTGATACAGTTAGTAATATTACAAAACTATACCAAAACCCTGGCAATTGCAGTAATATTAAGCATGCAAAGGAAGACCTTTGTGTTTCATCCCCTACTGCAGTGTGTGTCCCCTTGCCTCACTTCCAGGTCACTCTCTCTGTCCTGTCTTGATCATTACATTTAGCTATTATAAAACCTTAACATGCAAAAGGTTAGGAAGGTTTCAGTGCAATTACACAGCCTCTGGGATCATTCCACCTACTAAAATAAACGGATCAGAAAGTCTTAAATTCTTTGTAGGCATATTTTCAGCAAAATCTAATTTTCTTCTGAATATTAAGTACAGACTTAACTAGAGAGCTCCCTGCCCCCCCCACCGTTTTACTTCTATAAAGTATTATATATAATGCATTATATGGGATTTGTTGAGTACTTAAGAAAACTTCTGGAATGAGAGCAAACAAAGCTGTATTGTTGTGGACAAGGAAAATGGACAGGGAAAGAGCTACAGATGTCATCTATCTGGAATTCTGTAAGGCCTTTGGTCCCCCACAACATCCTTCTCTCTAAACTGGAGAGGTATGGATTTGATGGGCGGACTATTCAGTGGATAAGGAATTGGCTGGATGGTCACATCCAGAGGGTAGTGCTCAATGGCTCAATGTCCAGATGGAGATTGGCGATGAGTGGTGTCGAGAAGTGGGCCTGTGTGAACCTGATGAGGTTTAACAAGGCCAAGTGCAAGATCCTGCACCTGGGTCAGGGCAACCCCCGGTATCCCAGGCTGGG
>NW_008794543.1:7638566-7643326 GCF_000699145.1 Aptenodytes forsteri | reverse complement strand
AAAGAAGCGTGGCCAGCAGGTCAAGGGAGGTGATTCTGCCCCGCTACTCTGCTCAGCCGAGACCCCACCTGGAGTACTGCGTCCAGCTCTGGAGCCCTCAGCATAAGAAAGACATGGACATGTTAGAGCGGGTCCAGAAGAACGCCACAAAAATTATCAGGGGGATGGAACACCTCTCCTATGAGGAAAGGCTGAGAGAGTTGGGGTTGTTCAGCCTAGAGAAGAGAAGGCTTCGGGGAGACGTTATTGCAGCCTTTCAATACTTAAAGGGGGCTTATAAGAGAGATTTGGACAGACTTTTTAGTAGGGCCTGTTGCGACAGGACAAGGGGGAATGGTTTTCAACTAAAACAGGGTAGATTCAGACAACATAAGGAAGAAAGTTTTTATGCTGAGGGTGGTGAAACACTGGCACAGGTTGCCCAGGGGGGTGGTAGGTGCCCCATGCCTGGAAACACTCAAGGTGAGGTTGGACGGGGCTCTGAGCAACTTGATCTAGTTGAAGAAGTCCCTGCCCATGGCAGGGGGGTTGGACTAGATGACCTTTAAAGGTCCCTTCCAACCCAAACTATTCTATGATTCTGTATTTCATGAACTGCTTGTTTTAATAGCCTCAGTTTGAAAAACTTCCCTTACTGTGCACAAACACAACACAGACAGCATTTCAGGAAGTCTGGAAAAGCATGAAGGTTTTTAGATAATTCAGCATCTCCCATTCAACAGAAATAGACTCTTAAATAAAGTACAGCAGGTGCTTCACTAAACTATTTTATTGCCTTAACATTAATATGCAGTACTAATTTTACAGACTATTTTTGAAATGTAAGGGAACCTAACAGCTTCCAGAAACTCCCAAGATTGATTTTTTTTTTTTATTGGTTGCATCATTCCATGATGGCCTTATATATTGGTGAATGCATATTTCACTACATAAGTGTACCAAGGATGTGTACTAAGAACAGTAAGTGTCATGCCTGAAATACATTTCAAATGTCACTTGTGAAAGATGCAAGTTACCTGGACAAATTTTGATCACTATCACACAGTCAATAATTGTCACTACATTCTTCTGTGACTGATATAACAGTGTCTACAACTGGTGTCATCTTCTCTGACCTATAGCATTTAAAGATTACAAATGTTTAAAAAGGCAATCAATACAATCTACAGAATCAGTAAGATTTGGAATCCTCAGGCATGTCACCATGTGACAAAAGAATCATTAGTCTTTTAAAAGCTTTTCTCTCCTCCCTCCTTCCCCCCAAAAAAACTTAAATGATATGGGAAGACATTGTTACTTGTGCACTATAAAATATCATTTATTTGACTCAGTCCTCATAACTTGAGAAAAAATTCAAGTTACTACACCTTCAAGAAATATCATTCTTGAAGAATATACAGTTTTACACTGTTCAGAGGTTCTGGTTTAAAAGTCACTCTACATCCTACTGTGTCAAAATATATCAGAACGTCATTGGTTCTGCTTTTTTTTAAGTATATTTATATGTTCAAAAATAACATCACTTTCCATTTTCATCACTTCTTAAGCATAGTGGGAGAGGAGGGCAGGGAGAGATACAGACCAAATATGACTCACCACACATAAGCAACATGCAATAGCAAACAACTCACCTGCTGGACAGCAATGTAGCACAGCCAGACTGCCTCTTCTGTACTTTGGAATGGAAAGTCATGGCAGGACCGAACCTTACTCACTTTTCCTCAGTCACAATCTTTACTTAAATTCTTCTATTTCTCCTCTAAAGGAACTGTAGAAGACCAGTATCTCCCCCAGACTTGTATAAAGGCTGACATTCACTTACAGTCAGCAGATGAGCAAAAAGTGGTTGTTCTTGTATTTTAATTCCTATGACCTTTCTAAAACAGCTATGTTAGATACTCCCTGAAAACAGACTGGTTAGCTATTCCCTGATTTTCATGAGTCCTACGTTATATCGGCTGAACCAGTACAAGCCTGTATTTTTTGGAAGTTATGTGCACGTGTTTCAATCCAGTATGTACTGCTAAAATTGGTAACGATGCTCTAATAACGTAAACACTATTACATGTTCAATTCTATGCTGAATGGGTTGGATTCTGCCATCTCTGTAAAATGCCACAGTGAGAAGAGATCTTTATCCTCTGAGAAAAGATTGGAAAATGTAAATTGATATATAGTGAAGCTTTATTACAAAAGGTCATAAAGGATTAATATGGGTCTCATTATCCATATCCAGTACTGGGATTTGTCACATTAATACTCTAGAGATACTTTTATTATTCCCTATCATGTAACAGGAATGGACCCAGTATGACAGTGGCCACTTGCCAGGGAGAAAGCATACAGCAGTGAAAATACTGGCATGACAAGGGTTTTGTTACTTGGTATATTTATTGATTCATTATCTCCGATTCTTCAGGTTCCATTTGCCCCAGTGTTACAAACTCCCTGGCTCAGATACATCTTTTTACTTGCCAAAACCAAAAGAGCCAGGGAGAGGAGATACAGATACTGACTGAAAGTGCCATTCTGTTTATATATAACTGCCAGTGAAAAATGGGAGTTTTACAGAAGCATGCAGAGAAAATGAATATTCCCTCAAGCATTTAATCAAGAATCTCAGCTCAATTTGTGCATTTCAGGCTGTTTATCTTGTTTATAGTGCACCTTTTCTCTTGCTTTGGGTAATATCATATATTATTTAAAATAAGGACAATTATTAATGCAAATATACTATGTAAATGATATTCCTATACTTCCTGTACATCAATGCTCTTAAGAAAAGCTCTTAAATTTCTAAACACATAATAGAAGCAACTAGTAACAAAACTGGCTTCTGGACTTCAGCAGAGGAGGGCTCACTTCAAGTCTTAAGAAACCATTTTCTACTCAAAATCAGCCTTTCGGGCATGTGATAATTTGCGATTCATTCACACTTACCGTTCCAGGCTTCTGGAATTTACTTCAAAAAAAAAAAAAAAAAAAAAAAAAAAAATCTAACAGACTTCCTAGGGAACAGAACTTAGTGTCTTGAACCTGAGTCACAGCTGAAGTGCCCTCAAAGTCCCTTACACTCTGCTTACTTATTTTCCAGAAGTGTAAAGCAACAATGTTCATGTACACCAACACTAGAAGAGAGTCATTATCCATTTTAAAGATGAAGTACTACAGTGTTACTTACTTTGACAGTGAAAGTAAGTTGTGGATATCAGATTTCCTCCATTAATGCTAACTGCTGGCAAATATTCAATAGTTACTTACAGCATTTATTTCCACTTTCTCTAAGTTCTGTCCGTTACTCAAAAATTACCTCTGTATCACATCACTTGGCTCAGCTTAAAAAGTCTCCATGAGGATGCTTGTGGAGGGTACTCCTCCCATCAACTCCCATGCTTATCCCCTTCAATGTTCCGGCCTGGTTCTCTAGTGCATCTAACAAAAACTTCATTATCAACCCACATTTCCATATATTGAGAAAGTAAGTCATACCTTGCATTGGCTAGTTACGCCAGCCTTCCAGGCTGCCCTTTTCATTTGAGCCCACAGGCTCACAAAAACTGCTCCATATTCTCATTCAAAGTCCTCCTTAGAAGTCCCTTGAGAGGTAAGATTACGTTAAAGTGGGCACAAATCCCAACTGATGTAGCTAGACAGCTTTGGGCCTATACCAAGTTCACAGCCAACCACCTCAGAGCCTTTACAGATGAGCTTGCATCTGTCTGTCTGAACCTGTCTCAAGGAACAATAAAAATTTTAATTAAAAGGTGACAGAAAGTGGGTTTCTGAAAACTTTATACACTACAGATTGAAAATTATAAACTATTTATATGACTTTGGAAATATTACAGACCTTCAAAATCTTACTTCTAGCCTCACATAAAGCTTGCAAATAGAAAAAAAAATAATACTAATTGTGATTCTTCCAGTCTTCAGGAAACAACTAAAATACTATTAGGAAATGCATCTTTGTGGCTTTTCCACCCAAGTTTCTCAAAATCTTTTGCAAATTCTTTTTCTTCAAATGAAGTTTCAAGCATACTTCTCATTAAAAACTACAGTCATTTTCCAGCTGCCCAATTGCCATATATATATAATTGCTTATGGTTTATATTATGTTTATTATACATCTGTAAACAAACCTAAATCATTTAAAGTAAAAAATGTAAGATGATTTAATAATCACTGGCAGAAGACAAAGATATTTTTACTTTATCATCCTAATTACTGTCAAGTTATGCAACAAGAAGTGCATATTGACTTGATAGATTATTCTTTCATGGAATGATAAAACAAATTTTAACTGATCTCACATTTACCTGTATGAAGAAAAAAAAACCTTTCTTTCCCAGATTTGACAGCCCATTAATGCATTATGACTGTAGTTAATATCCTGAAAGCTGCTTCTATGTTCCATACACCTTAGCATGTGGAGATTTAGCAAACGTACAAGTTTTTAAACCAAGAAAACATGATGCCCATAAACTTTACAGGTTTTGGGCTTTGTACTTCCCTACATTTTTTGAGCATTTCCTATATTCGGGCCCAAAGAGTTGTGGTGAATGGAGTTAAATCCAGTTGGTAGCCGGTCACGAGCGGTGTTCCCCAGGGCTCAGTATTGGGGCCAGTTGTGTTTAATATCTTTATCAATGATCTGGATGAGGGGATGGAGTGCACCCTCAGGAAGTTTGCAGATGACACCAAGCTGGGCGGGAGTGTTGATCTGCTCGAGGGTAGGAAGGCTCTGCAGAGGGACCTGGACA
>NW_008794543.1:7625842-7637977 GCF_000699145.1 Aptenodytes forsteri | reverse complement strand
GGTTGAGTCCCCATCCCTGGAGGTATTTAAAAGACATGTAGACGTGGTGCTTAGGGACATGGTTTAGTGGTGGACTTGGCAGTGTTAGGTTAATGGTTGGACTCGATGACCTTAAAGGTCTTTTCCAACCTTAATGATTCTATGATTCTATAGACTCTCCAGTATAGGTTTGTTTCACAGCTTTCTACCATTAAAAATGTTAAGCTTCTGATTCTGTTTGGGATGTCACTCCTCCTTCCTTCAAAAAATTCTGAAGTGCATGATTGCAATTCAGTAATGATATTTTTTTAGTTTCAAATAGTCAGGTGCTGTTTCAGTTTTTCGCCTCCCTCTGAAAAACATGTTAAATATACTGAGAGCAAAAATACAGTTCTGAAAGTAGTAACTGAAGGAAAAAAACACCATGTTCAACAAATTGTATGAAGATGATTGTACTTTCAGATATTTATTATGCTGCAGTACAAGTCTCCTGGAAATGACTAGTGCTGACATGGTCTATATAAACTTTGAGAGATAAATGATTGCAGGTCAGTGAAATCAATGAAAACTGAAGCTGAAGGACCTCTGCATCTCTGAAAATCTAAGCATATGGAATATTGTTCAGGGGGTGTATATAAGTAGAAGATGGCTATATATCAACATGGATGCCTAGACAAAACAAATCTTTGCAACTTGAAGTAAAACTATTCCAACTTCTTTAGAACTGCAGAACAGGAGAGTGCATGAAGAATAATGACATGTAAAGGGAAAGTTGCTTGTTGGTACACTGATATAGATTATAGAAATAATTTATACAAATACTGTTCCACAGAAATACCAGTGAGCACCTTTCCTTTTACTCGTCATGATTTCTACACTACTGAAACTTTTGCCTTTAAGTCATTTCTTGGAGTTACAAAGCAAAACAGAAGGACACTTGACTGGGACAGAAGACACAGATAATATTGCTAGAGTATAATATTCTCCACCAGTGCAGATATACACACTGTTACAGCTTCCAGGACTGTTTGACTGGCTCTTACCTCTATAGAAATGCTAGTTAACTCTAGTAGTGTAACCACTCACAACTGAAAAGCAGCCCAGTCAGAACTCCAGACTGTTTTTAATGCTTTCTCTGTAATTTCTGGAGGAAGAGTGGCATTTTAGTTGAGAACAGACAATTTTAAGGGATGGACTGAAAATCAGTTGAAGAAGCTACAATCACTTAACTTGAAGATTAGAGTCCTAAGCAAGATCTTTTATAAGAGAGTAGTAAACTTAGTGACAAGTGACAGGAACAAAAAAAATATCCACCTTAATTTAAGAATAAGTAATTAACAATTATGTTGGTGACTGGTAAGCTTCAGACTTTTCCTAGTGTATCAAAGCAATTTGTACCATGAAAATCAGTCAACTTAAATGTCTCAAACATGCTATTTTTTCCCCGTGTTTTCATATTTAAATTAAGACTCTACTGCTTTCTTCTTGCTGAGGAGATAATATACATTCCTGTTTGGCTGAGTCTCAAGAAAAATCATCTTTTAAGACAAAAAGGGACAACATATTAAACCTAGAGAGTGAAGAGATCTTTTGATTTCTTCTCTGGTTCTAGAAGTATCTCTAGCTTAAAATGAGACTAAACATTTTAACATAAGAGAGAGCACTGGTGCCCCTATAAGCACTATTTAAGATTTTCACATACAAAGCAACAGAGAAGCTCAATACAATTTTAACAAGGAATTTTTCATTTCCAGGATAGCAAAAAGAAAAATAACACTAATTGACAAGCTGGTTCTGGAAGATTAGAACAAATGTTTTAAATATTGGAAAATAGATTTCTCATCCTCGGATTTGAATGTACTAAATTCTAGCTGTTTACATTGCAACCAGTACTTACTAGTCTTCATTCACCAACTTCTTTTAATGAATGCTTATTCAATGTTTCATTTATTCACTTCATCTGCTTTCCTCTTATGCTTTGCTGTTCTTTTTTTGACCAGTTGCCATGCAGAATTTACAGTAAATGTTATAAATACTAGTTTATGACCAAGCTTTGGACAAATCAAGCCAGAACACACTGTTTCTCTTCATTTTAGTTAAAATTTAAAATTAAAAAAAAAAAAAAGTAAAAAAGCCAGCAGGAAACATAGCTCTGACGTAGGTTATTCTTCTCTGCGGAGGTGAAAATATCACCAGGATACATAGAAGCTTTGTCTTCAGCTTGATGCTGAATGTCAAAAAATAGTTGAGAAAGGTTATAGAGAATTGAGATTAATGCGTTCCAGCAGATCTCCATTTTAAAGTGTTTTAGCTTCATAGAGAGGAATAGATACAGGAATGAATAGAAAGATTTTGAAGCAAAAAGAACATGCAGATATTTTTTTATTGAAGAAAAATAGCTTTCTAAAACATCTTAACAAATACTTGCTTAAAATTCAAGCAAAGCCTAACTAAAGTTGCTCAGGACCTGGTATAAAGCTTGATGCCGCTGAAACAAAACCACTAGCAATGCTGTCACATAACTTCTCATCATACTTGTTGAATAAAGTGACAAATAAAGAAGAATATAATTTAAGAAAAAGTGATAATGAAATGTAGGGGTTGGGTTTTTTCCCCCCGGAAAACGAACATTCTATTAACAGGGAATGCTATTGTCATGAGCTAACATGAACTATGGCACTAAAGGTCAAAGAAATACTTAGAAAGTTTATGTAAAACTGATTTATCTTTTGCTTTGTCTCAGCTATAGTAAAAAAAAAAAAAAAAAGGGCAAATGAGTGCCTTGGTTTCTCAAATACTAAGATTTGATCATGTAGTTTCTATGGGTCCAGTCGTGTCAGTCACTGGATTTTTTTTTTAAGTTGCCAATAGAATTATTTATGAAAGTATTTATGAAATAGATTACATAGTTATTAACAGATGTGTATTATAACAAACAAGAACGATATTTGTGACTAAAAAAATGTTTGCATTTACCACATACAAGACCCCTTAAATTTAGAGAATAATTAAGATAATAATGAAACATTAACTGAAATTTTCACTTGTCTTCCAATTCTTAATAAAGGCTGCCTATAGGATAGTTTAAGCATATTAAAAAAATCCCAACAAAGAATATTTTAACTCAAAATTTTATAATTTTGCTTTCAATTCATATTAATAGAAAACAGCCAGCCTATTCTATTTACAAAAAAACAATTTAATTGTGTAGTAATTACGTTGAAATCAGGATGGACTTAACTACATTCAAACAATAAATCTCTCACAAAAGAGTTGTAATTTTATTTACTGTTATTATACAGTTATAACTTTGCATTAGAAAAGTCAAAAATGCTTTCATCTTTAAAGAAAAATAAAATGTCCTCTGAAATCAAACACACTTCTAAAGACATCAGTCGCTTCCCTGAGAAAGCATTACAACCTTGGCACTTACACCCAAGAGATTGCTGTCAGTCTACAGTCTGATGTCACTACAGAATTACAGTTTACAGTACATTATCAATGCCTGTTAACGTCCTCTGAGAAAGTAAGCTCCGCCGGCTGAACTTTCCAATTTACTCCCAAAGACAGAAGAACAAAGCTTCCAAAACTACGTAGCACTTATTTTTTAAAAATTCTATAGAGACAAGATTGCATTTATTAGCAAAGTTATCTTGTATTATAGATTAGAGAGAATACTAAGCAAAGTTCCTTTGTGTACAATCAATAGGCAAAAAACACAATCCACTAAGAAATATATCAAAATTATGGGCAATACATTCAAGACAAAACAGGTGTAAAAACAAAGCTGCCCACAAGTAATTCAGACTAGAGAGTCAAAAAAAAAAATCCTCCTAGCAGGACTAAATATGATATCAATCACATTTCATCTAGACAACATGAAAGGGTTTAATTATTGCCAAACTTTCATTTACCACCAAACACCCCCCCAAAAAACCCCACACTTTACCCATCTCTAATCCTGTAAACATCAACTAATTGGATATATTTATGAGTTTCAAGTTCTTTGTTCAAATCTGAAAAGAATCCCATATTTGCTGTTAGAAAGATGAATATGAGGAACTTTTCTTCTCTGCCTTTTTGTTTTTGTTTAAAGCCTTTAGCATAGAAAGATTTGCACGAGGCTAAACCAGAAAACAAAGATGTATTTGTACATCACTTGCTGGCTTTTTAAGTGGGGGGAAAAAAGGGTATTTGATATGCCTTTTTGGATGAATGACTGTTGTGATCAGAATCTATAAATATATTCATAATTAAGTTCTACCTTTCCTTCCTATTTCCCAAATTTAGTAACAGAATGGATGTGGGTGGGGAGGAGAGGTGCAGGAAAGGTGAAAGAAATCAGGAGAACATAGGAAAAAAGTAGCAGTGTTACTGGTACATGATGATTGGGATTCCATTCGCTCAACAAGTCTGACTTTGCCTACAAGCAACAGACCTTACTCACAGTTAATTGAGGCTTAAGTATTTTGCTTCCTAGAGTAGCTTTTTGCAAAACATTCAGTTTTTCTAGTTGTTTCTTCTACTATACATTTTTGCATTCTTCAGTCTTCTTTCTTTGGATAGCACTGGCCTTTCATAGGATTTGAATCTTGATTTTGTATCAGACAGTTCTAGGATGAATACTTGCAAGAGTGATGTCAATTCACAACTCAAACATCTCTCTTCAGATCAAAAACTGAAAACATTAGGCATCTCCCATTCTTTTCTACAGAACAAAAACATACAAAAGACTGATCAAATTTGTCACCTGTCTTTCTCCTTCAATGAGAAAAGTTTTACTCCTATAATGTATATAAAAAACTTCAGGATGCTTCCTAAACTCTTTTATTAGACAAAAATATCCATCATTTGTCATAAGTGTCATCTCTTCTCCTTTAATGGATAAACCGATAAGACTTACTACTCAGTTAGCTTGTAAAAAAATTAGGCAAAAGAACTCTTCTGTTAAAAAATTTCCAACTTCC
This sequence comes from Aptenodytes forsteri, assembly GCF_000699145.1. NCBI lineage: Eukaryota > Metazoa > Chordata > Aves > Sphenisciformes > Spheniscidae > Aptenodytes > Aptenodytes forsteri. Next base: position 7,633,031 of record NW_008794543.1, on the reverse strand, counting down.
CAAGAAAATTATAATGGCATTCCAGACACTATTTTTTTCTATAAACAAAAGAAAGAAAACAACAATATGCATTTGTGTTATTAGCAGAATAGAATCTGGAGGGGAAATGAAACACTGCGGCAGCAAAAACTGGCAACTGCTGATTGATCTTTCTGCCTGAATGCATGAAAAATAATCCCAGATGTCTAGAATGACATTATCTAATGAACAGACAATATTATTTCCTTTGATTGGTCCTAACTTTATTGTCATTTGTTTGAGCAAGCCAACCCTCTGGTAAAGAAAGAGGAAGGAAGGAAAGGAAGAACTGGAAAGGATGAAGGAGAATAGATAAGTTGGAGGATAGAGGCATATTATTCACTGTAACTGCCACTTAGCTTACCACAATCAAACATCCTACAATTTAGCAGTCTGCTATAACTTCAATATGAATAGATCAAAATAGTCCAGCTGTGCTCCATATTAAGTCCATTATGTAACTGTACAGCATTTTCTATCTTCATATTTCGATAATTCGTTGTGAGAGTACAATAGATATGAGAAAAACAGTTAGTACATGAGTCCAACTTCAAAGAAGTTAGGATGAATTCTCCTGTGGACTTCAGCGGGGCTAGAATTATGCCCATACGCTTGCTCTTTTTTCCTGAAATCCTGGCACATGGCATTAGGAGCAGGAATAACAAAAAAGGTACTAGCTGCTACTAATGACTAAACTGATATACCAGGTCAGTACCATCATATCCTTGGCAATTTCTGAGTTAGTGAAGCATAAGCACTGTTAGCATATGCGGAAGTTTAAACTGTTTTTTCCAGTGCAGGCTACCAGACATCTGAGCAGTTTAACTGGAGTACAAGTTTTAGAGTTCTCAGAGAACTTCCTCATGTAAGAGTAAGCTAATAATCAAACAGCTTTTGTACAAGTGTCTGATTATTCTATAATTATTCATGTTCTGCTTTTATCTATGATGCTAGAAGCCACCACTATATTCAGTGGGACAAACTGCAGGAGTTAAGTCCTAACTAGAGTTCTATGTCGTTAACTCATCAAGCAGTAATTCCAGACACAGTTATCTGGAAATGTCAAGTTAGCAATTCTCAAGAATTATTACAGTCACTGATTTATTGAGTATTCTCTTCAGTACTGTTGCAAACCTTTTTTTAAGTTATTTATAGAACTTCCCTATATTTAAATACAAAATTATGCAAAAGTGTCACTAGTTTTTCATTTCAAACCCTCAGATGTTATAGATAGATAATAACTATCTGTTACTCTTCAGAGAATGTAGTGTTTCAATCAACTTTTAAGTAGCCCTTCAGATCTGCCTGCCAGTCTAGCTTGCTCCTGATGTATTTTTCTCCTGTTTGCTTAAAAAAATAAAAACAGGAACAACCATCCGCAAAAAGAACACCACACTTTTTCTAATTTCTGTCTTTAAAAGGAAAAGATAACCAAGCAGGTAAGCCTTTCAGAATTCCAACTAAAATGAATAAAATTACTAAGGCAAGTCACATGTGCTCTTGCCAAGCTGTGTTCTTATTTTGTGTTCCAAACAGTATTGTTTAAACAAAATTTTCAATTATTTTCCATCTCTAAATAAATCAATGCATGTCCATATTTAATCAGGTCAAATTCCTTTCCCTTTTCATATGATACTTCCTTCTTCAGAAATACAAAATCTGTATCTTCAGAAGGATATTTTTAAACTGTTCTCTGGGGTTTCAGCATTATTTGTTTTAAAAAAATACTTTTCATGCATAATTAACTTTTTTGTTTTTCTATTTTACCCAAAATAAGCAACCCTTCCTATAAACTGACTTCCTCTACAAATTATAACAGTATCAACAACTGAACAGCAGAATTTTTACAACTGCCTTCTTTTTAATAACTAGCTGAGATACTACTATTAATTCGGATCCCACCACAGCTAAACATTTACTTCAGTTGTTCAAGAACCGTTTTTTCTTTTTAATTGCTAAGTCTATCAGGACTGGATACGCAGCCTATTTTCTTCAGGCTTTCCTCCAATGACCGTAATACGCAGCTCTGTCAGAAATCTGACATCTGGGTTCCTGAAGACACAGAAAAGGAGGAATTGAGAGACTTTAATGCAGTCCATACTGATTATGATCTCTCAGGAAACAATTACTCCAATTTCTCACTACAATGGATTAAGCGTGCACCCTCAGGATGTTTCTGTCAGAAAGAAATTATAGTATCTTCCTCCTGAACTTGGCCAGCAAAGCCGCATGGTATCAGACAAAAGACATTGGATCACTCCACTCTGCTTTACAGATTTACGATTATAAATTGTAGGAGGCAGCAGAAGAAAACTGACTTCTGATGGAGGCACATACAGTGGTAGTTTTTCATAGGAATCACTCCAGTTGGCTTTATGCAAGGACCTCACAGTGCCCATTGATTATATGCTCATGAAGTATGTAACTCATTACTGACTAAAGGGTCTCGGTGGCAGAATTTATGAACAGGCTGGTGAAAGCATATGGCATGATTTTACTAGTTTTGACTGCTTGCAGAAACTGTTGACATCTTTCAGGAATAATTACAAATTGTATAAAACTGTATATAGCAGTTTTAGTTTAAGTATATACACACACACATAAACACAAGCATACATATATAACAGCACATATATACAAGCACAAGAGTAATGCATTACAGGAACTTTGTATAGTCAGTATGCCATTACATAGTGTAGTCATAACTAACTTCTTTTTTTACTAGACCACCTGAAACAGCTGACTAGGCAGTAAGATTAACATGGCTAGTAAATATTTAAGCCTTTCTTAATGTAAGATGACCTAAAATATTTACATAAGAAATAACCAGCAGATGCATGAATAACTTCAGTCAACCACTCAGTAATAATTTCAGAGGAAAGACATGAAAGGACCATACCTTCTCATATAATACATCTGAACACTATCATGCTTAATTACATCCTAAGTTAACCCATTCAAGAAACAGTGGATAAATCAGACTTTCACCAGTTCTCCAGTCTGAAAACAAAGAAAAGCAGGTGCCCCAATTCAGAAGAACCATTCATCAAGAGAAAGACCAGATAAAAGGAAATTGAATTGCTGATAATCTGAACCCCCAAAATATAAGTGTACTCATCTTTAGAAGATCTTTGATTAATTCTAGTGAGAATTTTGAAGCCATCTTTTGCTTGTTTCATCAGTGCATTCATTTTGAATTGTTTGTGAAGACACATACTGTTTCTTTAAAAAAAAAAAATCACAAATAGCTCATCGGGCCTACTCTGATTTTTCAGATTTCACACATAGCTGCACACCACTTGGACCTCAACAGTTAGTCCAGGTTTACTTCCCAAAGTATGCAACAAGCACCTATAACATTTTTAGTACATTTGAAATTTAGAATGCCAAAGGAAAAGTCTGCTCTGATGATATGTTATGGTAGAATGGCCTTCATATTCATACAGAGTTCATTTTACGGTAATCTAGTCATTCTAGCCTCTTCTAAGAGGAAATCCAGGCACCATTACAAAGATTTCCCCCAAAGTCTGCTGTAGACAGACAGTGTTGATACACACCACACCAAGCATAGCATGCACCACCGTAGACAGGCAGTGCAACATGGAATCCTGGCAGTCTCTGCAGTTCTTTCACCTTCAAACACCCTCACACACTTTTTCACAAAAACAAACAAAAAAACCCCAGACAAAACTCCCAGAAAACCCACAACCCACTCACAAAACCACACCTCAGAGCTACTCAAAACAAACCAACCCACCTCCCACCAAAACCCATGTTTTTCCTGTGTCACAGGAACGTGAGTACACACCAATCTGCTCAGGGACCTTGTTCTTTCCTTAAGAGTACTCCACAGTGTAAACAGTAGTCTTTACAGCTACACAGAATACATTCCTTGTAAATGGAGTGTTACCAATCAGTCCTGAACCGAAAGTTATATATACTGACTCTGAGACACTATATGCAGTTGCTTAATTCTTCCAGATATAGGATAAAATAAATATATACAGTTTTCTCTATGGATAAGAAAATACCTGATTATAAGCCTATGTTATCTCCGCTTCCTGTTCTGTAACTGGTACTTGCCATGATCAAGGTTGTCTCCTTTTCCCCCACCCTTCAATATACTCATATAAAAAGTATCCAAATAATAATAATGATAAAGTGTGTATGATAGGATACTGACATATACTGCACAGTTATCGACTATATACATCTATTTTTGAGTTCACCATGATCAAACATTGTGTCACATCCAGACTTGCCAAAGATGAGTGTGAATTACTGAAGAGCAAACAAAAGAATATTCCAAACTCAGTTAATGTTCAGCATATTCTCTGTTTTAGAGAAAGGAGGCAATTTCCTCATTCCCTTTAGGCAGAAATATGGAAGGAACACATTAAGGCTCTTACTACAGTCTTGAATCCCAGAAAAGCTGGTGTTGGAAGGGACCTCTGGAGATCATCTGGTCCAACCTTCTGTTGAAAGCAGGACCTTAGACTAGGTTATCCAGGGTCCTGTCAAGCTCAGAGCCAAGTCTTGAATTTCATTTCCAGCAAGGGGGATCCCACCAATTCTCTGGACAACCTATTCCCAAGTTTGTTCTCATGGTCTTGCATCCAGACAGAATTTTCCCTGAAGCACCAGGTGCCTGTTGCCTTGTCCTGTCACTGTGCATTGTCATGAGGAAAGCGCCTCCATTTTCTTTATAATTACCTTTTAGGTATTGGAAGACTGTGTCTAGCTCCCCTTTGTTGGGATCTGAGCCTCTTCTCTAGGCTGGGGAAAAAAAAAATAATCCAGCAACACTTTCTTCAAATGTTGAGTTTTCAGCTCTGTTGAAACAATAGTATGCTCCAGCCTTGTCTCATTCTGTATGCTTGAGTCAGAACCACTAAATTTTCAGCCAATTCCCCCCATGCAAAAAAACTTTGAGAGTCAGTGGAGCCAGTGGTATGCAGCAAGGTTTTCCTTCTCTTCTTCAGTTTCCCTGATCTTTTAACATCACCAGCTCCATAAGGACAGGGTGCTCCTCTAGTACACCTGTATTAGCAAGTTAGTGCACATTTTTAGTACAAGTTTTTAGTACAAGTTTGTCTGTCTTGAAGTCCTGCAGTATGCACTCAAGCTCACCACTGATACACAAAGTGAAATGTAGATATACTGTCCTAGAACCACGAAAGATAACAAGTGAAACTGCAGTCCTTTCTTCTTTTGCCCCGAGCCTGTGATTTCCTTGAGATCTGCTGAGCTGCAGACCTCTGTACTGAGTAGCATCCCAAAATGATACGCATGATGCTAGATGAGACAAGTATTTGCAATATACCAATTTACAGAGGTAGTTTGAGTGGCTTGCATTCAAACAGTAAAATTATATGCATATACCAAAATCATTGTGGATTCTGCTAATAACTTAGAAATCCACAATAAACGCTATTAGGATACTTGTACAAAGCGACAAAACAGGTTGAGGCTTAAGTGCCATGTCGTAATCCTGACCTAACATATACTACCTTTTCAGGAAAAAATTTGCCCATGTTTAGGGAATGTGATTTCCAATAACCTAACTTTACATATTTTAAGTGCAAAATGCCAATTACATAATACACTAATACTATGTCTTATTAGTGATAACTATTAATATTATATATGATTGATAACTATTAATATTATATATGATTATATTTAGGCACTTGAACAGATGTGGAACTGATATTGTAAAATAATTTTTACATGCAATTGAAACAACAAACTTTCTTGCTCTAGATCTTCATGTCCTCGGTGTTATTTACTACAAATACTGTCATACTGTGTAAAAAATTATGTCAAAGATGAACCTAATAACATAATGGTGGATTTTCCACACGCACACACTCTGGCTATTCCAAAGTAAGTGCTTACAAATATATCAGAATTTCCCGTAATTGTAGGTCTGTTACTTGGATTCTACCCTACAACAGACTTGATGTTCTCCTCACACAATGTAACAGAATTTCACTTACATTCTCCGTTTATTAAATCTCACAACTAACCTGTGACAGAGGCAGAAGTACCCTGGGTCCACTTTTGAAATGCTCCTGAAAAAGCAACCCTTCAGACTAAGCGAAGCAGGGAGCTTTGGGTAGTAACCAGTCTCATTAATATTCAGGACACTTTGTAGTTGATCCTTTTATTGATTATAAGCAATAATCACTGTATCTTCAGTTCTCACTCATCATTTGTGAAACGTACATTAGCTTGTAGTAAACTGGCTGGCACACTTCCGTTGGTAACATTTTAAGGCGCTCTGCATTTCAGGATTTTTTTTTCCCCGCTTAACTAAACCCTTCTGCAAAGAGTAATGTTCATGTAAGAATAGTGCATAATCTGAAACACTAAGAAGAAACCCTTTTCTAGCCTTCCAAATTTGATCCTTTAAAGATCTCTTCCACTGTCCTTATGAATACTTATAATTCTGGTTATAGCATAGTGATGCCTCAAAAGCCTTCTTTAATACCTGCTTATTACACAAATGCAAGTCATCACTTTACTTTACACACATTCAGCTGTAGTAAGACAGATGAATTTTATGAAGACTACACTCATTCATCTTAAAAGCACAGTTCAGCCCGTTATTGTTATGAAGAGAAATAAACAGTACTTAGCATTTTTGTTATGGCTCATGAGCTGAACCTCTTTATTGTTTTGGTAATTAGACAAAATCATCTTGCTTTATATTTGAAGCTTAAGCACACACAAATGTCTAGATTTTTACACCACAAAGAAATGCAGCACAATTAGCATTCCATTCTTTTGCCATACCACCACTCTCTTCAAATAACAAATGCAAGTAAGTTTTTAGTGAACTAAAAAATTCTATAGTTTCAGGTTAAACAGTTGGATAAAGAATGAATCTAGGAGTTCTATGAATATTCATAAGAATATTAAATAAGGAAAAATTTACAGAAAAAGACAGCTGGCCATTTAATTTACTGTGTTCATCACTGGGATAATATTGACAACAACTATGTTGGCACCATGAGAAATATCAGTACACACAGATGCAGAAAGCCAAGGAGCTTTTAAGACTTTTAAGTCTAATAAAAATATATTAGTGGTAACAGAGCAAAGGATCATATTAAATTGGGGAAGATACTCTACTGTTGATAACACACCGAAGTTTTAGTTGTTGCTA
>NW_008794543.1:7612499-7625699 GCF_000699145.1 Aptenodytes forsteri | reverse complement strand
GGGAACTGGCTGGGCATTGGTCGGCGGGTGGTGAGCAATTGCACTGTGCATCACTTGCTTTGTATATTCTTTTGTCATTATTATTATTTTTTTTCCCTTCCTTTTCTGTCCTATTAAACTGTCTTTACCTCAACCCACGAATTTTACTTTTTTGTTTCCGATTCTCTCCCCCATCCCACTGGCGGGGGGGCAGTCAGCAAACAGCTGTGTGGTGTTTAGCTGCCTGCCGGGTTAAACCACAACAGTGTATAAGAATATTGTGATAATAGAAAGGTGGCTTATATACTTCAGTAAACTTATTTCTAAAGCTATTCAATCTTCATGTACAATAGCTGACATTCACTAACAATGACTAAATGCCAGATCTTTTATATCCAGTTCTGGTATAGAATGCCTGTGTGTCTTACGACCTTAGCGATCAACAGCTTTAAAAAACTTTACTGAGTTGAGACCCGGATTCTAGTTCCTGCTCACAGGATTTAATCTGTTTATCCAATAACTATGTAATGGGGGAAAAAAAAAAAAAAAGGCAAAAACAATCTAGTGGCACACCCAAGACCTCCTCTCATATTCACTGCATCTCAGAGTAATGCTCTTTGGTTATTTCTACTTCTCTCTCAAAATTACTTGTTGCACAGTAGTAAACTATCCTGCTGTTTCTGTATGACACAGGAGTTATTAATTGAAGTCTCTTCAAAAGATGGCAGACTGAAAGATTGGTGTTTCCACTGTCTGTGCAACTGCAACTGAGGTTCTGCAATCACTATTACTGTCCTTTTAAAGACGATAAGCTCCTCTCACACTTAGGTGTTTACTCCTAGAAAAAGAACGTCAGATTTCTGGCTCCTGAATGAAGAGATACTTCTAATGTACAGCCCTGAGTCAGTCTTTCAAGCATTGAAGAGATGTGATATTTCAGACAAAACACTGTACACCTGGCATTTTCTGTTAACCAGCTCACTGCAGCCTCTCAATGAGCACATCGTCCTCTGACCATACCTCAAAAGACAGTTTCTCCACAAAGCACAGAGAGCTGAAGTGCTCTAACTAGGCAGTCTAGGTCATTCTGCTTAATTTCACTGAATTAAAATGTGTGCCTGACCACACTTGGTATATCCAGAAAAATCCAGACCACGTACAGCAAAGGCAGCCAGTGACAAATATGTATTTATTAGAAAAGGGCATCTTCAGCTTGTTTGCACACTGGCTTCAGCACAGTTTCAGATAAGGAGAGCAAAGAAAGACAGGAAGAAAAATATTTTGTACATCAGTATTGAAAGTGACACTATTAAGGGATAAAGGGTACCTAGTAAACAAGAGAGAAAGCCATTCAGATTGTAAAGCAGATTAAATTAGCTTCCCAAACCAACACAGTAACGCTTTTACCATTAATCCATAGAGTAAGTATCAGTGACAGACTGAGAGGACTACCAGTCACTACCTGACTACAGTCTACAAGCTTTTTACGTGGATAGCAAGAAATTGATTCACCACATTGCTGGATTTCAACCAAACAACTGGCCTACCTAAGAAAATTCCTCACAATAAAGCACCTTTATATGATAATTGAGCTACGAGATAAGATATATGTCTATTACATAAAGTGAGTATTGACTATGAGAAGCTTTCAATTTAGTAGAAAATTTCTTTGTATAAGAGCCAGGGACAAAGGTTACATTTAGCTCTTTTAACACATAGTAAAACAGAACGAGGCTTCCACTGGCCTCCTGTATATCAAATCATCAAACAATGGAAAGAAAATTAAGTAATGCTAAAACTCTTCCCATAGCTTGTCACATTCTGTCCAAAAGATAAAGAGGATTTCCCAACAAAAAGTGCACTGGAAATAAAATTAGTTGAATCTGAAATGCACTGACAGTATTACTTTTCTCGCCAGCTACACATGTACTTTAAAGCATGAGGATTTAACATAAGCGAAGACGCAAAATTCACTGAAGGAATAAGAAATTAATACACTAATTTTTGCTAAGTTAACTGTAAAAATAAATCAGAAATAAAATTATTTCAAATAAAAGTACAAAAAGAAGAGATCCTCCACTAATTTAAAGACCATTATGAATTATTTACTTGAAATTTTTACCAGCTTTATTACAGGAAATTAAAATATGGAGGATAAATGGGACAGTAAGACAACCAGATAATTAAATCTAAAAAACACGTTTCAAGTTACTTATCACCTTGAAACTATACAAAGGTTTTGAATTTAAATCCAAATTGGACCAAGCAGCAGGAAACTATAGATATGCTTCACAAAAACCAGACAAGACTAAGGTGTCAAAGTCCTCTTATAAGAACAGTGAATTCTTCAGCATTTAAGAATAGACATGCTAACAAATGAGGAAATTCAGTTAAGTTGAGCAATGTTCACATTTTACCAGCTATTCTTGCATTTTAAGTTCTCACATAAATTTTATAATTCTTTGTAGTTGCAAAGAATGGAGATATAAGCCTTCAGTATTCAGTGCGTTGTATTATTTACTCAATAGCGCACACCTCAGAGACACTTTTCAATGGTAAACTAGAGTGTTACTATTTTCCAAGTTGCTCTTTACATAGAGTGGTTTTCACTTTTTCTGATTTGCCAGCTAGTATTTTCAAAATGTTTGCATCATTTCTTTGCACATACAGAGCAGGTTATAATTTCTGTATGGACAAGGTAACACTCAAAGCCAGAAATAAATATGAAGGATCTCACATTAAATTTATTCAAATTGTTGTAAGAAATATTTGCACTGGAAAAGGAACCACATGATAATCTTAGTTTTAACAACAAAATCATGGGTACCATCAAAAGAGGTAAGAATGAACTGATGTAAAAGAAAACAAGTATTAGCATCATGTCATTTTTTCCACATACCTGATTTTTCAGACCTCTGAAAGTGATGTATTTTTAGATTGATATTGGAGCTACAGCATTGAAAGTTATTGTATGCATGCTCTCATTTACATGTTTTTAACTCTGGCCTGAACATTAGCAAGATTGGGTCCTAGGATTTATTTTTTAAGCCATCTTGATACTGACAAGTGATATAAAATAAACAAGTAGAATTGAAGAATGTCCATTTTATAAAACATATAAAATTAGAAATAGCATATTTTTGTTTCAAAAGCATAGAGTGCTTTTTGTGCAAAAGAAACTGATGTATTGCGCAGCTGCTAATCTTTAAATTAATACAGTTCTTTCAACTGGGAGTTAAGCTTACAAAAAGATTACAGTTTACAAAAATTTACAGAAAAGTTTCATGCAAATTTTAACAAGCAAGCATTAAATCTCTAGCAATCTTCCACTTAAAGAACATCTTTAAGTCTTTTATTTATTTACATTTGAGTACCTTCAGAGAAAATGTGAAAAAATAAAAGTTCACAAGATTAAAATAACCAAGAAAAATTACTGGTCCGGCAGAAAACTAAAACTTTAGCTTCCAGTCCTATGTAGTTTAGCATTCAGCATTTTCATAGTGGATTTCAGGTCTAATACGCTAATAAAATATGTACATATAGATAACAATTTTTTAAAGAGAGATGAATGGGCTTTTTTGTTTTCTGGGTTGTGTTTTGGTTCAATTATGAGTTACTGTTAGAAGAGAAGGACTACGTATCTGGAGTAAATGTGGTGTTTCTTTTAACTAGAGATGGCTTCACGAAGAAAAGTCCTGAGAAAGAAACTGAAAAGAGTAGGGCATGTGTTACTTATGTCTAATGTGAAGAAAAAGATGTTTTCAACACAGTTTTTCACCAGCAGGCATAGCCAGAGTACAAAGTACATGTGTTGTACATATTGACAACCCTCAAATCATGTAAACCCTTAAGTTATCAGTAAGTTAAAATCAATTTCTCATAAAAAGCTACTTGTGTTTAGCCATTTTCACAGCAGTGACAAGAATAAAATATTAAATATGGAGGATCTATCACTGTAATATTTACAATATGCAGTATATTTGGTAGCATTTGTCAGAACTCTGAGGAACAGGGAGCAAGCTGCAGTAGCAAAAATCACAGAAAGCGAAGTATGTACAATTTTTACTTTGCAGAGTGACACGCTGTCCTTGTATTTCCCTGTAAAAATTATTATATTGGATAACAGACTGATTCTTGATTTCGAGGAACTGCAGGTACACTGCACATTACACAGCATAACACCTTTGAACATTTGAAAGATAGTTAATGCAGAATTTAGCCAGACAGGTTTGGTATTGTTCTCTGAAGATGGCACGAAGTACTGTCTTCACTGAACGATGAAAGCTTTTGTTTTGTAAAAATGAAGTTCATGATAGCGGTTTGAATGCATAATTCCTGAAATGTCTTGCTTATGACATGCATTTTTCTCCCCATGAAGGAATATTTCTACGGTGGCTATTGAGGGCATTTAAACAAAAGATTTCCTGCTGACATTTAAACTTCTATTGTGGGTCCCCTCAGAGTCCAGACTCAGCGGGCTTTAAAAATGTAAAGACACTCATTCATCATCTTGGAGTACTTAAGGAGTGTTAGGGAAATGCAGGAAAACTTCAGGAGTGTTTTTTGTTTTACTAGGGCTGAAATTACTGGCACTTCAGTATGCACAAAGCATATTACACAAAAAAACGTAAGCTGTAGAAAATAAGTTTTGTCACTGTTGACATTTTACAAACATGATAGGCATTTCAAAAATGCTGCCATCTAATAAGTAAGGATATCTTCACTGCAGTGAAGAAACGGAAACAAGGTATTCACTGAAATGTAAATTGACATTAAACTTAGAAGCGGCCTCCCAAAAGTGAGATTGAGAGGGATTACCACGACAGTGATGAAATAGAGCCTTATACCTATGTACCCAGTGTGCATCTTTTCCCTGGGTAAGTTGACAAGCTTTTCATGCAGCTAACACTTCTCTTTCACTGGCTTCAAATTGGCTTTCTGAAAAACCCCAAGCAATATACTTCTTGCGTTACTCTGAGCAAGTGTGACCGCTGAGCACAACTCTTAAGCAGATGATAATTTGTGCACTAATAAAGAAACAATTTTGGGCAATAGATTGTATTTTTAAGATTAAAAATACTATCTAGTTACCACATCTTTTCCTCATGCTTTCCTCTTTCTATGAGAAACATAAGAAAGAAGGACTGATACGGAGATTTCGCAATAGATCTTTTTCCAGGCTTACAAGTTATTCACAAAAAGAATTGTCCGAGACTCAGATTTGGCTCCCAAAATATCAACTTAGGAGAATTTCTGTGGGGAGGTGAAGAGCAAAGAGACAGAGTCAGACAAAGAGTCAGAGAAAAGGATAGCCACTCACAAAGCTCAGGATATAGCAGTCAGGGCTGACCACAGTGAATTCAATGACAAGTTGTAAATGCAGATAACTACAATAGCGGAAGTACAGTCACACCTGAGAAACAGATGAGACCAAAATAGAAGAGCAAGAGGGAAGACTTGCTGGGTGGGTAGAGAAAGTGATTGTAGTTGAGTAAACAAAAGCAGCAATAGAAAATTTTCTTAGCAAAGAATTATTTACAATAGAGAACTGCACACTACTTATGCTATACCAAGAGTTATTAATACATAAATAGCAAATAGGATCTTCAGTATGTGATCTGAAAGCCATTAAATTGCCCGTAAGGAATAGATGGTAGAACGGCGCATGGGTGAATGAAAAAAAGCACAGAAAAATGAATAAGCTTAAAAGTTTAACTATATTTTCTAAAGTTCTAAATAGGAACAAATATTCTTACATGTTTTATTAGATGTGCTGCATATGCACGTGCATACATATTGACAAGAAAGTGGAATCTTATGTCCATTACATGGATAAAACAGAATCTGTACTCATTAAATGCACATGCCATCTAGCACAAGAGTCTCCTGTCCTGCTCTCTAACTAGGTCTCTAGCTGTTATGGCAGAACACAGAAGATTAAAGATAATAATGAAACCATCACAAAACCTTCTAATTACAGAGTATAGATGATACCAAGCATGAGGCAGAAGTTCTACAAATCTTTCTTCTGGTGGCAAGGCTGGCTAAAGCAGATCCCACCTCCTCTCCCCTCCCAGGAGGGAATCCTACCCTTACTCTGCACACTCATTGGCACAAGCAAAACTATATGGGGGCATTGAGGTGATTCAATATGGTTAAAAATCTAGCTTTTTTTTTTTTTCCGCCCCACAGAATTACTCAGTTTAGATTGGTTGTGTGTATAGTCCTCTAAATAATTCAACTGAGAAGGTTGTTAGAGAGTAGAAATGAATAGCCAAAGAGTTGGAACAATTTAACTTTTCCATCAAGAAAAATATGTATGGAACCAAGGCTTCAAATGTCACGTACAGTTTTTGAAAATCAGCTGCAGATATTCAGCCAGGAAATGAAAAGGTTCTATGTGAAAGCTTTATAATGATGAAAAAAAAAGAAAGCTTCAGAGAAAATACCAGTTTTCCTTTCTCTAATAAAGTTTCTCATTCACTGACTGAACATAGCGACTCTCTCTGTGATTCTTTACCATTATGACAACTAGCAGCTGAACCAAAAATTGATAGAATCCTTCACAATATTACTCTACATGACACTAGCAGCAGTGTGAAATTGAGTGTGATCACAGCCCCAGTCAATTCTACTGGTTCAGGGAGTTTTCAGTTTAGGTCAATTTTATCTTTAGATCCTCATGCTCTTGAATCACAGAAGTAAAGAAAACAAAGATAGAGAAAAGACAGTAGGATGAAAGTCTATAAAAAGGAAACAAGGGCAGAAAATTTTAGAAATTGCTAAAAGCTCTTCCTGCCCTCTAAGAACACAAGTCCACACAGCATGAAGTAAACTCTGTGCATATAAAGAGTTCTCCCCAACCTGGCTTAAACCCAAAGAATCCATGTACTGTTTGAGATTCAGACACTCACTCCATTTCCTCTACAGCACATCACAAGCTCTTCAAGAGGCAAACTTCATACCCAACTTAATACTTCTTACTCAAAAAAAGAAATAGGGGTTTTTTTTCATTTTAAAAAAAAAATCATTTTTCCCTCTTGTTGACTAACCTTTGTCCCAAGAGCTTCTGACAAGGTAGTATTTTAAAGCCTTCTTTAGCTGTTCTCTCTTCTCATCACTCCTTCTTTTTCTTCTTTATGTTAAATCCAATCCTCACTCCATCAGTTCCTACTAAAGAATAACTACTTGTCGTCCCCCTTGATTGCTGTAACAGCTGTTGCTAGTTTGCCAATCAGTCCCATGCAATCTCCTCTCATTCTCTTTGTGTAGTTTCTTCCCCAATTTTTGCATGAGAAATCAAAGAGCATATCTGAGTGAATACTCACTAAGTTAGAAGTATTTACTAGTGAGCATAAGGAAGGGTGGTAAAACCTAACCCTTATTCTACCTGTGCCTCAGTGTTGCTAATCCTAGCTATCGCTGAAGTAAGCCCTAACTAGTCAATCTTTATTTAAAAAAAAAAAAAAAAAATCTTCATGCTACAGCACTTTACAACAATCTACAATTCCTTTTCCCAGGGATGCATAAGCCACAATAAATCTTTTGCAAAGTGAAGTAAAATTAATTAGTCTTGCAGTTGCAAATAAACGTATTTTACTTCCTGCTGCAATGGACTAGGAATACATGTGCAGTTTAGTCTGAAAGGCAGCTAAAAATCCAATTAAATTAACACTAGCTTTTAAGTGAATGGACACTATCTTCTTACCCACAGTACCTAATTCACAGGCTATCCTCTGCCCACACCCTAAATTAGCAGCAGATTTGCTGAAATACAAAAAAAAAGGACAAAACTCTATTAACTATCACCTCTTCTCTCCAAAGCTTGATTTCCCCTTAGACCATCAGCTAGTCCATTTTGATTCTCATCCCTGTATTTTATCCCCTTCACTGTAGCGAAGTTAGAAATACTTAAAAATTACCTTGACAAGACTTGTATGTTCCTTGAATGTGGTCCTTTATTTCAGTGTAACATAAAATCAGGTTTAGTAATCTCTTCTGTCCAAGAACAATTTATACCCCAATGATTTACAGGGGTTCGCATGTAAGTGAAACTGTACTGTATACAGTTGCTGAGGTATGACTCATTGCCAGTCAGAGATATACCAAAATGAAAATTAAAGTCGTTAGTTTCCAAAAAGAAAAGTGTTAAACGGATTTTGCTTCTGATAAAAGACTGCACTTCATATCTCTTGTTATATCAAGTTGTAGTCCTAAAAATACAAGCAGGACTCATCATCGGATTAAACATGTATGTAGCGTCCGCAGGAACAAGGCCTAAATGGGTTTTATCAGTCATAATGTTAGATGGTTGTCACTGCATAAATCAGTGCAATTTCAGGTAATTTTGTTAACAGTTCAAATGCTTTCATCTGACATCGTACATATAATGGTCAGTTTACCATAAAGTGGAATTAGCTGCCAAGATAATGTCTCTCGGAGCTGAGCTGGAGGTGTTTCAGCCCAAGCTTCAACAAGCTTCATGCCTGCTGTGACCTAGGGGCACTGCCCACTGTCAATTAGCACATGCTTCATCCTTCTTTCTTCCTCACCCCACTTGCTCTGGAAGTGGATAAATACGAGCTCAATCCTTGCTGGCTGGCTGCCTTCCCCCGACTGCACCCTGCATCCTGCCCTTGGAAATGGTTGATGTTCTTTTGAACATCGTTATGGCTATATCTCAATGTTACCCTGTCCCAAAGGAGAACACGTTTACAATAAAAAGGTAGAGATCAGTGTGGGAACAGTACTTCAGCCAGAATGATTTGTCACATATCTCTTCAGAGATTAAATCAATGTGATTTTTTAGCACTACTTTAAAGACAGAATGATTGCTGAATAAACAGAACTGTCAATGCATAGGTGTCTATCAGAAGGGAAGAGCAACTTGACCACTTCCCTTTTTATGTTCAAAATGCTCCTACTCTAAATATTCCATATGGGTCAAGATCACGCACAGCGGGATGGCTGCGAGCCTGCCCTCTGCAGTTCTGCACTGTCAAACAGTCATGATGGCATATCCTGGAATACACCTAAATTTTCTTGCTTTCTCTTCCACTTGGAGGATGTAAAAGCTAGCAGAAGTCTTGGGTATTGGTGCAGACAAGGACTGGAGTAGAGAACCACCAAGTGTGTGACCCTACAGGTTTCTGTAAACCGGCCCTGCATTCAACTAATGAAGGGAAAGCGATGCTGCTCTCATTAGACTGCTACAATAGAAACACGATGAACAGATTTCTCTAGGGGGGATTATTTAAGGCTTTTGCAGAAACACTTCCTATTGAACAGATAATGCTGAAATATGCTTGTTTTCTGAAAGTGTGTCTGCTTTGCAATGGAACTTATATTCAACAGGAGACCATTACGCTGTCATAACATTCGATTCCACTTACGTTACCTCTTAATTAACACTGGAGCATTTAGCAGCTATTAGAAGAGACATTCTCAAGAGTTCTAGATTTCAGCGGAGCTCACAGGCAGACTGCCTTTAGGTACTATACTGCAATAGTTTAAGATTAGAGATGCAATTTGAATTAACAAAACTAGTATCATCTTTGACTCATTCATGTTTCTAGAGGAAAAGCATTTGCAAATACTCCATGCTGATCTTTCTACAGGCTATAGTTAAAACACTTCCCATGCTTTAAAAGAATCTTTGCAAATTCTTTCTTACCTTATAACAGATGTACTGTTTGGAGTACAAGGTACTAGATAAATTAAATTTTTGAAGCAATTTGTAAAGCAGATAGATTATCTCACTTACTAAAGTTTATTAAATAAAAGTCTGGTTTTCACACAGAAAGCATATATAGGCACATATTTAGATATGTATCAGTGCATGTGTGTGTGCTAAATCAAGATCAGTCTTCTATGTTTGACAAAATATTAGTCATCAAAAAAACCCTAGTCCTAGAGTATCCATCATTAAATTGCTAAATTCATAGTCCAGAAGTAACAGGTCCACATGTAAAACTTAATTTCTTTATGAACCTGAATGAAAGAACACAATTTCAGAAGAAGGAACATATTCATACCACAACAGAGCTGCAAGTCCAGTCTTGAATGAAATTATCTTTATTGCACAAATAAAAGTGTAATTTAATGCTTTAGTCATTCTGATAATTTGCAGACCATGACTCTGCTAAGCCTATAGAATTTATTAGTTTATAACTTCAATCGCTATCTTTAATACAGTAAAATGCTACTATAACATTAAAAAAAAAGTCAACATCTATGAAGCCAACATATTTTTTTAATAACAGAAGTATTGGCTTCCAGAAGTCTGATTCCAGTATCTATCACAGGTAATAATAATTATTTTATTAACTACACTAGAAATACTCTCAGATACTGAATTTCATAGCCTATTCACTTCAATGCATTAACAAATACGTTGCATCTCTGTTTCTTAAATATTTGTTTTACCTGGAATGATTTGTAATGTATGCTGTAGCTTCAAAGTCAACCATAGGGTATTTTACTGTTACGACAGAGGCATGTGCCCAGAAGTTGACATTCCCTCATTTAACGTGCAATATGAATATGGTAATTACAGGATTTAAGAACTTCTTCCCTCCCGTGCCCCGCTCCCCAGTATTAAAATTGTATTTTCCAAGATCAAAGTTTTTGGGTTTATCCATATTGTGCTGCGAGTTTAGTAAATACAACATTTCTAGATATACGACATATAAAACATTGATATGTAACTTTTGGAAGTGTCAGAAGAGCAGACAGGTAATGTCCTTGGTAGGTTGAAAGTAAGTTTAACATTAGTATTGCAAATGTTAGGATGAAATAAAGAATTCAAGTGGTACAATTTGGAAGCAATACGGAAGAATATGCTTAATAACGCTGGGGAATCTTCTTGCATAGATTTACCGATAAAGAGTTGGGAAAAATCAGGGGAAAAAATATGTAGCTATTATAGAAGAAAGGTATCCGTGTTTCATTAAGAGGATTCTTCAAGCAGAGTTCGTTTTCTTATAAAACTTGTGCTGGTATAATTTTAATAAAATACATGGAAAATACACAAACACAACTCCCCAAAACAGCTTTATACAATCCAGTATGTCATCGAAAGCCTTTTTTAATATTCCTTCTATTTTGGGGTTGGGGTTTTTTCCCCTTAAAAAAACCCTCTTTGGCATTTTCTCACACTCCATGTTTTATCAAAGACACTCCACAAATCCAGATGTCAAGATATCAGTGTTTTGTAAATCTTTGATAACACATTCAGCTGTCTATTTATCAGCTGTGTGGAAAGTCATACTTTTGTTCTGGAGGAAATCCAATCTTAACATTAAACCCCATCTTCATTCAAGCTAACATTTTTACAAGAATTGAGGAAAAAACAAAAGGTCCATTATTCTGATTTTTAGAAACCCTCATTTGGGGAAGCATAGAATGGAATTCAGGTTCAGAAGTCAGCAGCAATGCTCGTAAGAAATATTTGAATACTGTGGCATGCAAGAATAAAGAAAGTGTTTGAGAAACGTATCTATAATAGTGAAAAGAGCAAGGTTGGGATACAACACAAAAAGATTCCTAAGTGACAACTGTAGCATCCGACACAAGAAGAAAATAGACTAGTTTTACAATTGTGAATATAACTTTTGTGAAGATCAGCATTTTCACTGACTCGGGAGACACACACTCCGAGCCCTTTCAGTATTTAGACCAGCATTTCGGGAGTTTATTTATTTCTGTATTTTTTTACCTCAAGGGAAGACAAAACTATGTTGATGACAAAACCTAAGATTGACTGAACAAAACGTAGGAATATAAGAGCCCATTTACAATTTTAATTATGACTTATTCTCTACAGTAGTTCTTAAAATAGAATATCCTATTTAATTTGTCAAATTTAATCTCTTATTTGATTAAATTTCTGGCATTTTCCTTAAGTATATGCCTTTGGTGAAGATAGTGGGAAACATTTTCTCTGTGGGAAAAAAAAAAGCAGCAAGCTAAGATTGCATTGTGTTGCTTCTTGTTATGCCAACTTCATTACACATTACACTGAGAAAACTTTTTGAACAAATGCAACAAGTTTATGCAGTTACTCTATGAGTTTATCATAGAACATTTTCAAGTTATGCAAGAAATATGAGAGATGTGGAGAACAAAGTTTAGAAAATAAAGTTTAACCGGGCAGAAGTTGATTTATTGATCACTTTGTTATTGAAGTTCAGTGTTTAAACTGGTATGTTATTACTACCAAAAAAAATACTACCTTAGCTGTTTAGTTTTTAAAGGATGACAAGAGGAGTGTTGTTACACCATCTCTGATCCAGTCTTCACAATGTTTAACAGTAACTATTTCCAATCAGTGTAAGTGGCATAAAGTGACATAAAGCTCAAGTTCAATTATCAATTCAGGCAAACGATGTCAGTAAAAGATGGAAGAAGATTTCACTGGACAATATGTAAAGTATCGCCTCCCCTTCGATTTGCCTTCACACAAATTTCTAAGGTGTTGAGCTATATTTACCTATCAAAGGAAAAATTATGAACATCCAAGCCTTCTCTTAGCCGATGCTCTAAAACTGCGCAAAATCTGTCCCAGTGCTGCTGGCCAAGCTAACAACTTAATCACCACAGCCCTTCCAGAAGTGTTACCATCACTGCAATATAATTATTAAATATTCTAACACCCTGTTCAGTTCCCTGGAAGAGTGGAGCTTACTATTTTAAGAAAGCCTGCCTATTTAAATGTCATTAACTATCCAATTAGTACAGTCTGCTCCTTGCTAGCTGCAGAGTACTTGGGATAATCTTTTAATTGTTAACGGCTATTGAATAATTTTAGCAATTACGCTTTTATACATTCTGTGATAATTAAGACAGACTACCCCTAGAATCTCATCTTTTTTCCAGTACGTAGTGACAATCAGAAAGACAATCACTGTATGAATAATTTTAGCAATTACGCTTTTATACATTCTGTGATAATTAAGACAGACTACCCCTAGAATCTCATCTTTTTTCCAGTACGTAGTGACAATCAGAAAGACAATCACTGGTAGAAAAATACGTGTGAGGAGGGCTAACGTTAACACCTAAGCACGCCGTCTGCACCTGCCTCCTGCAGCCCCCACAGGAAGGCGCGCCGCCGCCAGCCGCCCGGCGCAGCCCTGCTACCGCCCGCCGCATCCAACTTAAGGGCCCATGCCGGCCGCGGAGGTGCGGGCTCGGGGACGGCGGGCCGCTTCGCACCGCGCC
>NW_008794543.1:7589479-7610553 GCF_000699145.1 Aptenodytes forsteri | reverse complement strand
GCCCCGGTGCCCCGGTGCGGCGGGGGGGGGCTTCGCCCCGGCCGGGGGGGGCCGGGGCCGGGAACGTGCGCCCGGCAGCCCCCGGCGGGAGGGGGCGCAGAGGAGGGCGGGTGTGCGTGCAGAGGAGGGTATGCCTCTCTCGCCGTGTGCGCATACGGGCACGCTCGTGTGTATGTAAGTGCCTCTGTGTTTACGTATGTGTGTCTCCGGTAACGTTGCACGAAGCTTGTTTTCAAGGAGACTCCAGGCTCGCTAGCCGCAGTGTACTCTGTGTGCATCGCTTTCACGTTTTGCTATGGCTTATGCGTGACCAGTGCAGAGCAAGCTTTATTTCACCTCTGTCTTACCGGCTGCTGAACCTTTGCTGGTTTTATTGCCCCTTTCCTCTCCCGCCCCCAAATCCACATGCAACTCGAGCGACACAGTAGGTCTCACCTGTCCATTCCTTAGGGCCAAGTACACCACTACGATTATCGCAAGGAAAGGGAACGTAAGTTAAAAGCTGCGGAGGTGAGACTGCATGAAGGATTCCCTTCACTGCTCCTGCAGTATCCGTCCTAGCTCAGCTTCTCATTGCAGCTGTCAGTGGAAAAAAACGTTTCTGTCCCACAGTGGCTGTTTTTATCCTGCTGTACACACACGTGACAGACAGAATATTGACATTCTTGCCTTCTCTCCCATCCCTCCCCCTTTAGAAATTAGGGTTCAAATTAGATGTCCCAGTGGTAGAAGACAGATGTGTAAAATCTGCAAAGTTGGTACAAATTCTTCCAGATATTCTGATGGGGGGGTTGGGGAGTGTTGTTTGTTCGTTTTTTCCTGGATAAAATTTCCACCCTTTTCCTCTGGCAGTAAATAGACATTCTGGATGTTCTTTTTCACTTCCAGGGGAAAAAAAAAATACTTGGAGCACTACAATAAACAAACAAGGAAATTACAAATGTGCTTAGAGAATAAACAGTTATTCAACAATATTACTAGGCAATAAAGCATAAATTATATCCCTATTTCTCTTCAGGTGACAGGACTTAGAGATGTAAAGATTGCTTTTATCCTAAGTCAGTCAATGAATTTATGTAGATTTGTCATTTCAAACAGAGGGTACAAATCTTTCTTTGTGCAGCAACTCTGTAATTCTACCTTTGTCAACTGAAGACAATAAACTAGAAAGACAATAAACTAAACGTAGTAGAAATGTACGTTTTGTCTTCAGTAGTAAATCCTATTGTGAAATAGGGAGAACTTTTTATTCAGAGAATTGGATCAATAGTTGACTTTGTTTTGAAGCATTTATTTAAAAAGCTACTTAAAAAGAATGAAGTTCATGCTCTTAACATCCTTAAAGAAATCTCTCAAAGGCAATTATTCTATTTGCCAATCTAGCGATCACTGCCATGTAGCAACAAAAAGCATGAAAGCTAGATGTGGAAATCCCTTTGGGTTCACAGTGGTTTCTCAATGGAAGAAGAACAGTAGGAAATTAAAAAGTGAAATGCACTTTAAAAAAATTTATTTGAATGTTTTAAACAGCTTGCTTTGAATAGGTGAAGTTTCATCTCTAACCAGTAAGCTTCAAGGTCAATGAAATGCAAATGACCAATGCGTTCCATGCCTGAAAGAATGCCACCAACTTGAGGTAACGTTTAGTGAGCAATATTTAAAAAGTCGACTGTCTGACTGTTACTTTAATCTGTAAACTCTCAGTGTTCAGCAAGTATTTGTTCAGAAGAGCACAGAGTGTCTTTCACTGTAATAAACTACTATATTTTCAAAATACGGGAGATTAATGTAGATACTGCTTTACTAATGACGGGTCTCTAACAACACTTGTCAAAGTCAGTGAAAAGACCCTCAGTGATTTCAGTTAAATTTAGTTTGACACTTATCGTGTAATACACTATTCAAAATTTCAACTGTTTCACAGGTCTTAAAAAGCAATTTATTTATGAGTAAACTGAGACTCTCTTATTCTTATATGGATTCTAAGAAAAGGAAGCACTACCTAAAACCAGCAAAGCCCCTAACAAGACTGGTCATATGCTAGCATATTATATCTGCTTCCATCAAAATAAATTCCTTAGGCAGGTGGATCCACCTCAACATGACTTTGACTTGACTAAGTCAAGCTAATAATGAATTTAGTGGCTACTTAATATATTGACTGCTCACCTGAGTTACACAAGCAGAATATTATTCAGTGTTCTGGAGTCATAGCTGAGAAATACACAAGAAGGCTGGGAATATATAGCTAAAATTAAGAAAACCAGGAGAAAAAAGGCATAAAAACAGAAAGGAAAAAGAAAGAGAAAGCAAAGCTATGTTTTCTAAAATTTCATCTTGTGTTGTTTACTTGCCTTCATTTGGCTTCTTTCATCATTTAAATCGCTGTGATCTTACACTTGGCATTTTGGTGTTTTAAAGTGTTTCAGATTGAGATTGCTAAACAAAAAAAAAATTTAGCCCCCACTGCCACCCACCAACACTGATACAACCTTAAAACTAGCTTGCTTTATTCTAACATAACGGCCTGTTTTCTGTCCGGACTCTTAAAATCCTATTTCTAAGGGCTTAAAGAGCTGCTAATATTACATGTAGCTGTTGATACACATCCTGTGCAGTATGTTGTACTTCAGAAATGCATCTAATGATCTCAGCAGAAAATTAAACTTGTGTTAATATTTTCAATATTAAATCAGTCAAATCTGAACAAATTCTGTTTAAATATCAAGAGAGACAGCTCATCATAAGAATTTTCTCCAAAACAAACACTGTTTTCTACCCCCAGCCATTTTATCTGTGCAGGAGGCTTTTTACAAAAGAGATGAATTTTTCTTCCTCAGACGAACAGACAAGTTTCCACTCCTTTTTCAATTTCTTTTCAGGTAGCTGAAATGCTTTTGACCACAATTTGTAAATATGTCAGGCAAAGCTGTGAGTAAACTAGCAAGAATATATCGGACAGTTTGAGTTTTAAAATTGTGTCAAAAATAATATGCTGGCCTATGTTACAAAGAATCAAGAATTCTACATGAGTGCATGTTAAATTTATGGGTAGATAACATTTAATATATTATTAAATCTTACCTAATTATTACAGTCTTATAAAGATTTAATGAATAGGTTTTTTTCAGCTAGCCAGGATGTGGAATATTTTACTACTGTGACCATTTCAAAGGCAAGAAAAGGTAGGAATTCTCCCTTTTTCAGACCCAATAAGCAAAGCGTTGCATTTACCTTAGCCTGTCCAAGGGCTACTAGAGAATTCAGTCTTTGGCCTGTTCTCCAATTTCTGTAAACAAAGGTGAATATATAACTGATTAGAAGTGTGCTAACGTTGCATGTTTTAAAAGAAATGCATGTCAATAAACAGATCTGGAAGAGGGAAAAACCATCATAAAGACTGGAAAAGAGAAAGAAAATCTGTAGCCTTTTAAGAAAATGTTGATACTCTCAGGCTACTGTGTTGGAGGAAGACTTGCTTCCCTGTAAATTAAGCCTTTAAGTTGAGTTGATATGAATATATTTGAATAATAAGTTCTGGGTCTGACCACTCATTTGGCTTCTTTCCTCATTTAAACCGCTGTGACCTTACACTTGGCATTTTGGTGTTTTAAAGTGTTTCAGATTGAGATTGCTAAACAAAAAAAAAATTTAGCCCCCACTGCCACCCACCAACACTGATACAACCTTAAAACTAGCTTGCTTTATTCTAACATAACGGCCTGTTTTCTGTCCGGACTCTTAAAATCCTATTTCTAAGGGCTTAAAGAGCTGCTAATAATCCATGTAGCTGTTGATACACATCCTGTGCAGTATGTTGTACTTCAGAAATGCATCTAATGATCTCAGCAGAAAATTAAACTTGTGTTAATATTTTCAATATTAAATCAGTCAAATCTGAACAAATTCTGTTTAAATATCAAGAGAGACAGCTCATCATAAGAATTTTCTCCAAAACAAACACTGTTTTCTACCCCCAGCCATTTTATCTGTGCAGGAGGCTTTTTACAAAAGAGATGAATTTTTCTTCCTCAGACGAACAGACAAGTTTCCACTCCTTTTTCAATTTCTTTTCAGGTAGCTGAAATGCTTTTGACCGCAATTTGTAAATATGTCAGGCAAAGCTGTGAGTAAACTAGCAAGAATATATCGGACAGTTTGAGTTTTAAAATTGTGTCAAAAATAATATGCTGGCCTATGTTACAAAGAATCAAGAATTCTACATGAGTGCATGTTAAATTTATGGGTAGATAACATTTAATATATTATTAAATCTTAACTAATTATTACAGTCTTATAAAGATTTAATGAATAGGTTTTTTTCAGCTAGCCAGGATGTGGAATATTTTACTACTGTGACCATTTCAAAGGCAAGAAAAGGTAGGAATTCTCCCTTTTTCAGACCCAATAAGCAAAGCGTTGCATTTACCTTAGCCTGTCCAAGGGCTACTAGAGAATTCAGTCTTTGGCCTGTTCTCCAATTTCTGTAAACAAAGGTGAATATATAACTGATTAGAAGTGTGCTAACGTTGCATGTTTTAAAAGAAATGCATGTCAATAAACAGATCTGGAAGAGGGAAAAACCATCATAAAGACTGGAAAAGAGAAAGAAAATCTGTAGCCTTTTAAGAAAATGTTGATACTCTCAGGCTACTGTGTTGGAGGAAGACTTGCCTCCCTGTAAATTAAGCCTTTAAGTTGAGTAAATATGAATACATTTGAATAATAAGTTCTGGGTCTGACCACCGCTTACTTTTCCTGTTTGGTTAGGGGAAAATGATTTATTCTAAGGAAACATACAACCACAGCTGAGGTCAATGGCTTCCAGATAAAAGAGAAAGAGCAGCTGCCTTTGGTAGTGGGAGTTGTTTACAGTCCATTTCTATTCTGGTAACTAAGAAGATCTGCATCTTCTGACCTCATCACAGTCTACAACTTCCTCAAGGGGGGCAGCGGAGGGGGAGGTGCTGATCTCTCTCTGGTGACCAGCGATAGGACACAAGGAAATGGAAAGAAGCTGCATGGGGGAAGTTCAGGTTGGACATTAGGAAAAGGTTCTTCACTGAGAGAATGGTTGGTCACTGGAACAGGCTCCCCAGGGAAGTGGTCACGGCACCAAGCCTGTCAGAGTTCAAGGAGCGTCTGGACGACGCTTAGTCATATGATTTAGTTTTAGTAGTCCTGCGAGGAGCAGGGAGTTGGATTTGATGATCCTTATGGCTCCCTTCCAACCTGAGATATTCTATGATTCTATTCTATGAAAGATAGGGCTGTCACATCAGCTGTTGCCATTACTGTACCTCTAAAACATTCACATATGGCCCCATGTCACCTGTGTCCCTCAGCAGCCAGGAAGAGCTGCTTCATCTGTGTCAGATGCTTTGGTAAATTTTTGTGTATGTCATAAAGGGAGCTGAAAAGAGTACTTTTTTGTATATTTTGAGGATGCTTGAATACCATTCACTGCAGCGATATGTTGTAATTGTCATGATTCTCTGGCATTTGTCCAGAGAATAGCCCTGCTCAGGTCAGAGCTGTAGA
Source organism: Aptenodytes forsteri (assembly GCF_000699145.1). Classification (NCBI taxonomy): domain Eukaryota; kingdom Metazoa; phylum Chordata; class Aves; order Sphenisciformes; family Spheniscidae; genus Aptenodytes; species Aptenodytes forsteri. The sequence continues at coordinate 7,605,012 of NW_008794543.1, read as the reverse complement.
TCTGAACCAAAAATCTTCCACAGTGATGTGTGTATGAGCATGTTGATGGGTGGCCTACTGCTGCAGAACATGTCTTAAGTGCTGAAGTTGAAACTGATGTGAGCTGGATTAGAAATGTTCTGCTGATCCTGAGCAGTGTGCTTTTTCTGACTTGGAGTGAATCAATGCTTATAATCCTCTCTGTCCCAGAACATCTTGGTTTTTCCTCTTTTCTTTTTTTTTTTTTTGAGACACATTTTAGTGGGAATCAAGTGTGTTAAGCAATTTCTGTCATGACTTGCCTCTGATTGGGCAGTCATGCATAACGGGCAGATATTTATTCTGTGTCTTGCCAGTTGAGCCTTTTCCACCATACATTGTCTTTTAAAAACATTTGGTACCATAAATGTTCAGAATAACCGTATCTTCTCCTAGTGGTATTTTTTATTCAGCGCTCAGGTACTTCCTGCTGACCATGTAAATATTGACGTAAAGGTATACACCCTATTAAGCAAGACACAAAAAATGTCTTGCACCTGGAAAGATTACTTGATAGAAAGGTCTAAGAGAAGACGAAGATAACCTTTCTAACTCCCTGGAATAGGGAAATAACCAAAAGTGAAAGACATTTGCTATAATTTCCAGGTTAGTTGGTACAATACAATAGGACATGGTGAATGCTGACAGTTCAACTGCGCATAAATGGTCTTAGGAAGAAGAATACAGTGAAAAAAACCATAGACAACATCTTTGACTCAAGCTCTCTTTTGAGCCACGTAGTGCCAGATGTTGCGAAAAGGAAATCACATGGCTGCTCTTACATGGTTTTGGAACCTCTTCTACAACTCATACTGGAATAAATGATGCTATTTCATTGTAATGGTCCTATTGAGTGTTTTATAATAATATACACACTTCAGAAAAAAACCCCACATTTAGAAAAAGTTAGCTCCAAGGCATCACAGGATTATGAACTTGTGAAATCAAGAAGTTGCAATGGAAACTATCTGTCACTGTAATAGTAAGAACTGATGTTAACAAGCAAAATTTAAAGATGAAAGCTCATATATAATAGAGATGTCTGGAATAGATATCTGAACAAATTAACTGAAAGAGAGCTTAACTGTTAAAATTACTTGTCTGAAGTAATACATTTCACAACTGGAATTTGATACAATGATAGATATTTGACATAGGTGGAAAAGAAAATGTTTGGTTTTCTACTGCTTTTCAAAAAGATGTTATAATTTTCATTTTAGTTTAGTTTGTTTTGCCTTCTGAAATTATTGTACCTATTGGCTTCTTATCAAGGAATTAAACCACTTGTTACACTTTTTTACGTTCACCACTCTTGATCTGAAACTAAAAACGGTTTGCAGACTTGTGGTCTGTATTGCTCCAGTGTACACAGCCAAATAGCTGCTAAAATGAACTGTTTGCAGGATTATATATATACACATGACCCATGTATATAGTGAAGTTTTAAAAAAATAGATTGCCACAGAGAGGAACTACATTCTGAAATGTTCATAATGTTGATATTTAAATCCACTTTGTTTTTCAATTCGTAGTAATCCCTTCTCTGCTCATGGACTTCCTAGTCTGCAAACATTTATGCACATGGTCAATTTTTTTACCTGAAATTTGGTATTTAGACAATTCATTTGTAGCTAGGGGGGAAAAAAGATGGTTAGAATATTTACTCCTCTAAACCTAAAATACATGATTTTTTAATTTTTGTAAAATTTTTTTAATTCCCTTCTTTCCTTTCTAAGAAAAATGGAATTGCTATTTGGGAATTCAATTTAGGAGATGTATAGCTAGATACTCTACATGCACTCATTCCACTTTGGACTTTATTGGGCTAGATAAAGATGAATTAATCATTGTAATGGAAGTTTATGGTTGCCTAGGGACCAGTGGTTTTAAGTTGATCGTACTTACTGTTGGTAAACAGAGGAAAGTCCTTAGCAATAGTGTGGAGAACTGATACCTCAAAGAGGCTAATTTCTCAAAGTTAAATGTGTTCTGAATGACATTTTTTGGAGATAAAAGTGTAAGTACATATGAGATTGTGACTGAAAGGTAAATTAAAGAAGAGGAAGCTTAGTAGCTAACCAAATAGCCACTGTACCATGATCGAGAAAAGCAACTTCTGAAAACCCAACTTTGGTGACAATATGAGGACACCGGTTAGAAAAAAATGTGTGGATAGTATCACAGTGTAAAAAGTAGGAAGGCAAATATAATTTGATATGAACTAGAAGCTATGAAGTATAGTGGAAGTGAGACCAATCCTTGGCTTAGCTAAGGACAATGGAATATATATTACATTATATTAAGGGGGAAAAGGAATATATCCTTAAAGATATAAATGGCACCATTAAAAGTTTAAGAAAATCAAATTGCCAGTAATGACAGAAAAAAAGAAAGTGTTCGATGCCTATTTCTTTTCTGTTTCTGGGAAAAAGTAGGAGAGTGCATTCGTATTCCATAATGATGGTGAAGTATTTTCCAAGCAATTAGTTTCTAAGGAAAGCATTAAGCAGTATTTTTATGATGAATATTTGAAAGCAGCTGATTCAGATGAACTGAATTCAGAAGTAGATATATACTGTATTCGTTTTAGAGGAATCTTGGAATACTCTAGAAACTCCTGGAAGCAGTGAATTAAATATTAAAGCTTTAAAAAAAAAAAAATAGAAACCCAAGCAATGTAACCCATGTTGTAAAAGGGAAGCTATTAGAATGGTGAGGTGGGTTTCTATACATAACAGTTCAAAAGCATTGAATACAGAGCATTACTGCTAGAATTCAAGGCAGAAGGTTTTCGGAAGATAAAGTCTTGTCAAACAAATGTGAATTCTTTCTTTGAGAATGTTAAAAGTTTGGCAAAGATTGATGTATTGTCTTTCGCCCCCCCCCCCCCCCAATGTTGCATTTGAAAGGGTTTTTCTCTTTATTTGTTATATGTAGAAATAAGTGGTTAGGAGAAAAAAAGATTAAATTGTTCACATGTATAGTATAGATAAAGCTGATTGATAAAAGAGTGTTATATCAGCTCCTTATGCCCACACAATAAAATGAAGCTGAAAAGTAGAAAACTTACAGAAAAGAACCCTAAGTGCTTGGAAACTGGAGAAAATGTCTAATACTGAGTATTTAAAGAGATTAGTTAGCTGGTAAGAGAGGAAAATACTAGATACTAGTGAATTTTTCAGTCTAATGGAGAAAGACTTCATAGTCTTTCTTTCTGGAGATTGCCACCAGAATTCATTAAAATGTAAATACAGTATGTATTTTTCATGATGAGATCAACTATAAGAACAAACTCCCCAAAACAACGATAAATTCTGCATTCCTTCAGGTACACAAATAGAATCTGGAACTGTCTCTTAAGCAGGTGCAGATTACGCTTTAACGAAATAAAACATTTAAATTTAAGTCTGAGGCAAATATAAGGGCCTATGATATACCTGGTTCTTTTTGTCCTTGAATACTCTGATCAATGTGATTTTTAAGTATACAATTTTAATTGTTTTAAAGTAAGTCTGCGTGAGTCAGGTTTGTGGAACAACATGTTAACTCACGTTATTTAGCACCAAATTTGCATGTAACACACTTTTCCTGTGCTGATATGCATAACACTAGTGTTTTCACCTCATGTTCCCCTTTCACCTTCTAATATTCCCTTAACCAATTGTTAAAGATTTTAGACGATTCTAAACCTTTCGTATGTATAAAACTGGTCAAAGTTATGTCCATATATTCCGATATTAAATTAAAATAGGTACTAAATATTCTAATATTACATTAGAATAGATACTAAATTATTTTATAGATATGTTAAAGTTTTAAATTGAGGGGTACTTCATTACATTTTGGAATTTTAGAGCAAGGACTTGTACTAGAGGATTATAATTTCCCTTTTAATAATGTGAAAGTAAAAATTACAGTATTAGATCAGATCATCATCATCATAAAATTTTTTTCACTCTCATTTTCCATCAGCAAGAAATACCATACTGGGTAGTTGCATAGTAAATTCCCCATAAAGGACGTTATTTATTCTGCTGATACCTCACCCTCACTAATGAACAGCCAAGGATGCCCAATAGCCATGTGTAAAATCATGGTTTGCTTTGCCTCATTTGTATTTCTTTCTTATTCCCATCAAGATATCTTTGCCCTGAATTTTCTAAATTTCTGTTCTTATCACCCAATTGAGCAGTGTACCTGCCCTAATCAGTCGGAGATAACCAGTGAAAAATAGGTTTCTACCTAGACAGTCTTCTTGACTGAACTAAATAAGCTCTGATGTCCAGCCCCATGGCTAACCTGCAATGCTTTGCATTTTTGTATTTTATTTTCTAATCCAACATAATCAGTCAATTTCCAAGCCTTAAACATTAATTTTCCAGTTATATTTTCCATGAGTCTTAGCAATCTGAGGTCTCGCTACCAAAAATAAATCCTCGCCATGTTTAATGTTATGTAGTGACGGACTCGTGATAACACCTTTCTCGACCGATGTGTTCCATGTAAAATAGTGTGTCAGTCAAGAGAAGGCATTTCTGGTAGTGACCTCTGAGGGAGAACAAGCTCTTTTGATCAGGAGGAAGGAAGGTGCCTTTTCTCCTTCCCTGAATATACATGATTTTGTCATCTGCTGAGTTTCTGCCCGTATTACTTGCCAGAGGGTTCGGCTTGTTTGTGCAAGCTCACCACTAAATAGATTACAAGATTGACACGCAACATTTTTCCGTTTTTACGGTAACTGTGATAAATATCATTATCCATAGTTACATCTTACTGGTTTTATCCTGTTCTTTTATGTATATTCTCACTCTTCTACAATGAAATTTTAATGAACTGAATTACATAAGTCATTATGCATTTTGTTTAGACACACATGTATGTAAATGTAGATATATTTATATAAATGTCTCTGTGTGTTTTCATTTTGTTGCCTTTCAATGTCAATAAACCTTTCTGTGTTCTTTCTAGAAAAGAACACCTGATTTCTTGTGTATAATTTGCCAGAGGACCTAAAGAAAATCAGCAGTCTTAAAATCTTGCATTTAAAATTCCTTAGACACTTGAAAATGAAACCTAAAAGGTTAAAGTCACATAAGTATATTTGGAAATGCTGCTCTGCCTGTGTGATATCTCGTTCTGTACGGGTTCATTGTATGCCCTCGTACTAAGAATCTTTATCATGTCTCCTTAAAGAAAAATGTTTCAATATGCAACTTTCAGTTCTAATCCCCTTCTGTTTGTGTTCTATCTTTCTCAAGATGGGATAATCAGTACTGAAGTTCACATGCTGGGGGAAGAATGACATCGAAGAACATTGTAAGTTGTTGGGTTTTTTAATATATATATACACACACATACACACATATATGTGTGTGTATATATATATTGCATTACTTCTCTAGAGATATTTGTTCTTTTGTTGTTCGGGGTTTTTTTGAATGCTACAGGATTTTGCAAAGCTTTACATGCTACTAGCCAGAAATGTTACACTGTTTTTTTCCAACTGAGTCACTATAGATAATTATAACCATTATAACCATCCATTGTTTGTGGGTTGCTTAAAATATTGCTCCTAATATACATTAGTTCATCCTTTAACATTGAATTTCATTTGTTTTCTCCACTCACCTACCATCTTGACATTACAGCTCATACAATTCTATGTCCTCTGAAAATTTCAGTATCTGCTTGACTCTTTACAGGTAAATAACATGTTAATTAACATGCTAACCACTGGTGATAATGAAAACTGATGATTTATTTTCTCTTTTCTCTTTTCTGTCTCTTTCCAATTAACCAAGGCTTAATCCATGATAAAACTTTTCCTCTTGTCCCATGAGCAGTCCCAGGTTTTACTGTCAAGAACTTTTTAAATAAAAAATATATTTTTATATCATTTTATGGTTTTATATTATATAATATGAAAGTATATACTGTACCTCTCCTCAGTAGAAGATATTCCTGTTGCACTAGCACTGTACAAATTAGGCAGAAATTCATAACTGGTTTTTAATATTTTCCTATATCATACCCTTTTAAAGCAATCATTTTTGAGTGCTGGTATCCATGATTTTGGAGTCATAGCTAGCATAGGATAAGTAGATTTGCTACCCTGCAGCCTTTTTCATTTTCCGTTAAGTACTGCATTAGAGCTCACAGTTCAACCAGATGACACCGAGGCTCCAGCAGAACTTGTGAATAACTGTATCTAGGCCTAATGAAGTACAGCTTTTCAATTTAACTGTTTGTTCCAGTATTTTCTTACCTCTAATGTTCAGAAACTTTGTACATGACTTATTCCATCTTCTGGAGAAAAGTGACAAAATGAAGCATTTACCTGCTTTTTGTAATGTTGTTGTCTTTTAAAATCCAGCCATACCACCAGTTCTTTCTTAACTTTCCTTCATCCTTTATTTATACTTTCAAGAATTGTTGGTGTCTTTGGTTACTTACTTTTCATGGTCTGCTTTGGAGTCCTCCTAATTTACATCTTACATTTTTAACCTGCCAGAAATTATGCTCCTTTCTAGGGAAGAAGGATTGAATAGTACAAAAGAAAGTTGTTATCTGTCACTGACAGAAGAAAATAGTATATTTATGCCTTATAGCATATGGATCAGTATATTTAATCATTGATTTGTAGTACTAAGGTATTCTTATCAAAAATTCAATAATTTTCTAAACTTACTTTAGATTAAGTCGGGTGGGGAGGGGATCTGGCTGGGGAACATCCCTCTTAATATGACTTTTCCAGGAGACATCAGAGGAATTTTTGTTTCAAATTCCACCACCTTTGTTAAGTCAGCTTCACTTTGGGATTTTTCTACAGGGAGAAGAGTAAAAGTGTAGTACATTCATCTTTACTTGCATTAAGAAGGTAATATTATCCATATAGTATCATTATACTAAAATTCGTAAGGTACCTTAAGAGCTTGTGTACAAATCTAATCCTTCCACAATTGTCCATGGATCGTATGGACTGACATTTTAAAGCTTTTTTGGAAGACTTCAAAAAAACAAAAATGAAAAATGTCTGCCAGTTACATAAAAAACCCTTGTGAGATATTTGCTATTTCAATAGCAAACTGAATTTAAGGTAAGTCTCCTATTTGTGAGGAAAAACACCTGTAAGTCAGTAATATCATGACTTTTCCTCATTTGTGGGATAGACATAATTTCTGTTTCATCTCCCCTCCATCAGTCTCTATATTCCTGTGCACATGTCTTTTCCATTGAGCTGTTCTCCATCTGTAGGACAGAGCTCAATGTACAGGAAAATAGGGATTAAAGAACATTTTAGTAAAGTTCAGAGGAAAGTGGAAATTCTGTTAATGATCATGTTAGTTCTAGAAAACATCAACATAATATAGTCCATACTTAAGGATTATGCCTTGTAGACCTTAAGAAATACATAGGACCTGATATATTCTTTAGAATCAAGGAACATAACACATAGAATATAATATATTAAATTGAATTAATGAATTGCTTAAAATATATATATTTTCAGGCCAAGGCAAGCATTCTATAGTCAAAGAAAAGTGCAAGAAGAGGACAATATTTATGGATATTATTTGTGCATAAATTAATTGTACTGCATTTTGCAATTCAGAAGTTGTTTATACAAATTACATTTTCTAGGTATATACTTGCATTTTTCTGCAGGAATGATTGTACTCATATAGTAAGATCTTTCTATGAATGAGAATGATGTAAGGTCTTCTAAAATGGATTTTTTGTTTTTATATAGAGAGAACTATATGTGTATACGTATATTTATATTTCTGATGGTTGTTTGTTTTGTCTTCTTGCAAAGAATTTCAACTGAAATCAAAGCAGAAAATTAATCTAAAATGTACCCAAGCTTTTGGCTGGATCCAATGCCATAGTATTCCTATTGAAAACAGTCATATAGGATAAAAGTGTATTAACATGCAAATAAATACGTCAGGTCTCCACATCCAATTTAGGTTTCCCAGTGTCATTGCAAAATCTACCAGACAAATACGTCATATTTAAATTGCAGGAATGTCGTGTGTACGTCATCCACAGCATTGTTAAGCTTTTCCCCTATTAATGTTCATACAAGCTCTTGAGATCAACTGGTTTCGGTGTACTGGTACTCCTGTTGATTTATATTGTTCTACAGAAGCAGGCTCTGTGGTAATACCTATATATAGTGCAATGAGAAAGATTATAATGAAATCATGGTAGTAATGGAAATAAAAGAGCTGGTTCAGATTTAGGAATAATTACAATGACTGTGATGTTCTACATCTAGTACTATTACCAGATCAGGAATTTATATATAAACTCTGAGAGATCTCATTCCTGTGTCTGTCCCACTTGCTTTGTGTCAGTGGAGCACAAAGCGTCTGGGATACATCTTCAGTACAATCAGTACTTTGGCAGTGTGGCAACAGATAGCTTAGAAGTTCCTCACTCGGGTACTGGTAATGCTGTCGCTGCATAAGAAACCTCTTGCTGTTTGGTATTATGTTGATTATTTTATTTCAGTAAGTTAATTGCTTTTATCCCCTTCTGTCTTTGCCACCTTTCCACTGTGTTGAAGTCTCTGAAAAAATCTGTCATGAGCAAAAGGAACAAAAAATTAAAATTGAAAAGCTTAGATCTACTCTGAGACAATGGGGCTACTGCAGTGCTGAGTACTGTATGGCATATTGTTAAGCCAATTCTTAAATGTATTAAAAATATTTAAAAAAAAGTACTATTGCAGATGATCGTGCAGAGTATAAGGAAACAGTCTTGCTTACCCAATTTTTTTTTCAAATCATTACATGTATATGCCTTTTCAAGCTACCGCGTTCACTAGTTGTTGGTCGGTGTCCTTCAACTAAATGCTTTTTTTCATTTTTTCATACGCTTTTTTTATTCTTTACTCTTAATTTTGTTTTTTAAAGATGATCATAAGGAAAGTGTCCTTTCAAAACCTGTCACATGTTGATTGAACCTGTCTATTTTCCAATTCAAAATACATTTTAGACATCTCCAAGATACCAAAAATAAGAGGTTCATATTAAATCTACATATTGATACCCAGCTCTGTTTTTCTTGTAAAGAAGAGACAAAGCTGTCACTAGCTGACCAAGTGTGCTAAAGAAACGAGAACTTGAGGGAAGAGCCACTTCAAGCTTAACCCAGACCAATGAAGTTACGTGAGTAGAAAAGAGATGCAATTTAATAAATTGGCAGAGACCATTATTGTTTCTCATACCAAGGTTATTTGTGTTCTGACTTTCAAAATGTTGCATGTTGCCTCAAAGACTGGGTGTCTGCCTCCCAGGAATTTTCCTGTGTGTGTCCAAGGCTGAGATAGATTACAGAAATTAGATAATTTATCTTTATGTCAAAACAAGTGTATATATTTTACATATTACATTTTCCATTTTAAAAGTGGCTAAAGGGCAAAGTCATATAAAAATCAAAATCCATAGATAAAGTGCTATTGACTAAAACCTTTTTAATTTACTTTTAAATAAGATTTTAGACCGAATTTTGCAGCACTTATTTTTCAAAATGTATCAAAGAGTCTTATCGCTAAGAACATTTAAGAATTTAGAAACCATACTTAAGATTTCTGGGAAGGATTTTTTTTTTTTTCCCACTGGAATTGATGTTTGTCAGAGTATTTCTTCTTTCACAGAACAGGGAATACTACACAATGTATCACATATTAAGAAGAAAAAAAAGTTGAGTTAAAACCAGTACTTACAAGTGTTAAGACACCTTCATCTGCCTCCTCCTCTTTTTACTCCTCCTCCTAGGTGGAGCTCCTCCTCTAGGTGGAGCTACAGATCTGCATGTGAGTTCATTAGGAAAAGGTTTATAATTCTTTATTAACATTTAATTTATGTCTTACTTTCTCAATACTGTATTCAGTCAGCCATTGTTTTTTCTTAATGACTCAGAATAAAAGGTTCTTTTGAACAGTTTGATTAAAACAGAAGAAATGAAAAGAAGACATTTTCATGGATCAAATTTTGGAGCACCTACAGAAAGTGAAGAATATTAAATATGTTATACAGTAACTTTTGAAGTAGGAAAAAAAAAAGACAACCGTGCTTAGATTTGAAAGATTATCAAGATGCAGTACTTATATATGTATGTATTTTAGAAGCAAATAATTTTTGAGGCAAATACTTGTAGACCCTCTGTTCAATTTAGATCTCTACCTCACAATGTGAAGGATCATGTTTCTTTAATTGCTTGTCTGCTTTCTGATGTCATCACTTTGCAGATTATAAGAAAGACTTTATTAGATTCTATTTTTCTGTTTTAATAGGATTCTTTTTTTAATGCTTTTTTTTTTTTAATGTGTTGGGTGTTTTTTGTCCCTAAGTATCAAGTCTCTGTTTTAAAACTGCCCTGCACTGGTAATTTAATTTCCTTCCTTCCTTACTGGAAAACATCAAAGAATCAGAAGGGTTTTTTTGTCTGAACATCCCCAGGCAGTGATAGAACATTCTCAAACACTACCTTTTGAACCTGAGTTTTCTTTACCCACACCTCCCTTCTTTCCTTATAAAAAGAGAGCTTCACAGAAATTTACAGACAGCTGTTAATTTAAATGAAATTTCAAGAATCTTCAGAGATCTGGCTGTGGCCGGGAGTCCTCCAGAAATAAATGTGTGTTGCATGTTCCTGTGTAATGAAATTGCCTTCAATAAAGTTAAAGGGGACAAGAAAACTTACCTTTGGGATGGAATGCGTTCTTCCCTGATTTCTTATGTTCTTTTTTCATCTGGTTCTTCCTTCAATGGAGTATTGCCTCCTGACTGCAAGAATAGTAAGAAAGAAGTGAATATTTTAGCAAAAGAAAACATTTCCCCCACCCAAAATATATTGCCAAAGAACAAAATTCTAAAGAAAAGATATGAAAGATATATAAAAGAAAATCTGTTTGAGTCTAGTGGTTTCACCAACTGTGTGTCTGCATTCAAAGGGAAGAATTACGAAGTTTCTCTTGTTGATTTTAGTTTCTGTTTATGAAATGGTATCATAGTAAGGAATTCCATCTCCCTTGCTTTTTCTCTTCTGTTTCCAAGTGGGAACATATTCAGAGAGAATAGAGAAAACATAAGGGTCTGCTTATTAAAAGATGGTGGAATAATTTGATTACAGTAGAATTGGAAAATTAAAGCTGTTTCCAAAGGTTTGTCTAAAACATCTCCTTAGATATCTTCTTTTTGGTAAATATTTTACAATCTTTTATTGTCTGTGTGATGCTCTGTAGTACAGAAAAAAAATGAAGATTATACTTCCTCTGAAGATCATTTATACTTAACAAACACCACTTTCAACTCATGAAAGTAATTTTTCCCAAAGTGTAGCTTCAGGTTCAGAAAGCATTTTCTCCGTACGTTTGAAGTCAGAATAGTATCTCCTTTTCAAAACAGGAAATATATAAATATGTGTTATTAGAAACACTTTTAAATAACATCCTATTTTTATAAATAACGTCACAACCAGTACACAGTCAAATTTGTAGTTTTCAATAAGATCTATCATAAATCTGATCAGACAAGAATTGTTCACCAGTCTTTAACACAATAGATCTAATGAAGTGCAAAATGCCTTTCCTAAAAGTATCATAAATTGCAAATTAATAATTTATTTCTCTTCATTGTGTAATTTAAGAAGTAAATTGCTTTATAGGAGGAAAATTTTTTATAATTTTTTTTTTCATCAGTTGACATGTTTTTGTAATCCACTTATTTAGCTGGTCAACAGGAGTCAAGACAAGCTAAGGAACGCAACAATTGTCTTTTATTCAAAGTATTGCAAAAATGTGTTTAACGCTGACATGAAACTAGGAACTAAGTATTCTATTTCTGGATTTTATATTGATTTCCTGCATGTTTTTGCATGAATAATGCTTCTGTTCTGCAGTGAGTGCAGCCCTGCTCCTTACATGCTCCTCACCTGGTTATATTGACTGTGAAATGAAAGCCGTAGTCTCTCTAACTTTTGAAAGTTGTAAAAGATATAAATTCTGTCACCTATTGTATTTCCTTTTATGTAGTGTTTTGCAAATTGTCAAGTGCTGTAGAACAGTACTCAAAGGCATCACGACGACTCTTAAGAAGTATCCAGCAAGTATTGGATCTGGAAGTCTGAACAAATAGGCATTGATGAGATATACAATACTAAATGTAGCAATATTAATCTTCAGAATTTCGACATATCTATGTCCTTGTGTTCAGGAATTTTCAGGCACCTGAAATTTCTCATATAAAGGAATATTGCTTTCCTAAGTGGCTTATCTCCACTGAAAACAATGGGTCAAATTATAGTTAAAAGTGCTGCCACGCAAACTTCAATTCCTTGCAAGAAAAATTTAGGGTTTCAGTCAGTCACTAAGTTGGTGTGACAACTCAAACAATAAAAGGGAACTTACTGAAAATTAAAAAAAAAGGAGAGCCATTAGACATGGATATTATTGCATCACTCAGAAAAGAGTTAGGAAATAAACTTGGATAAAAATTCTTTCTCATGAGGTGTCAGTGGTCTAATCTTAGAAAACAATTACTTTATTCATTTAGACTATGGAAGTTTTCTCACAAGCCTCATGTGAGTGTGTGTGGATTTTAGCTGAGTTAATCCAGGGGAAATGAAATCTTTAATCTTTTAAAAGATTATAACGTTCCTTCTTGCTTTGTAGCCACTAATATCAGGAGACAGGGGCGGTAGTTATGGCCTAGCTGATGGACATATGGCGTAGCAAAGCTCATTAGCTCTGTTGTCCTTAGCAGAAAGGTTTATTACTTAGGGGTTGATCTGTGGAGAGAGAAAAGCTGCAAGAAAATTACTGAACATTTTGTTGCATTTCTGTATGGCTTGGAGCTTCTTTCACATATGATTGGGCATCTGGCTGATGGTCACTAGGAGCCCTTGGGCTATCCCAGCAGTTCCAAAAAAAACCCTACCACCCGGTCAGTAAGTCACATCGATGTCACGGGAAAGATAATCGTAGCAGAAGAGAGTACTTGCAGGAGTAGGACACAGTCCAGGCTTCTGTGCAGCTCTTTTCCTTTGGAAGAACTACTGGACTTTACTCCAGGCTGGCTGAAAGGCCAGCAATATCTTCTCTTGCTCTGGTCTCCCCAGTGAGTGCAAATTCCATTTGAAGAAAAGGGAAGGCTATGGCATTGCGATACCAAATATTATGAAACTTTAGAAAGGCATCATAGGCTAATTAGAATTAGCCAGAATATACTGAATCTGCTGCTCTGTAAGCTGCCTTCTTATGCTCAGATTTGCATAGTATACTCTCATTATTTTTCAAAGGATATTGCAGTTTGCATTGACTATCTTGGAAGAAGGCACCAATAGATAATCATAACTGTCTGAGAGCTGGGCCATATTGTTTAATCGTTATCATAGCCAAGTTTTTGGGATCAGGACATCAGTTTCAATATTTGTCGTTATTTAAGGACTCTGCTGTTAGAAGCGTGTAGTCATTCAATTTTACAGATATACTAGAGACACTGCCTGTGAAACTGAGTTTCCCATGTAGAGAGAATAAATTGTCTATGTCTCATGAACATGCTGGAGTGTTCTGAGAACGAGTGCCCAGTGCATGTTTGGGGACTGACCTTCTCATGGCTACATGGTCAGTATGCTAATATTTCAAATTAAGAGTTAAAATTGGCAACGTGGGAGCAGTTTCACAATGTGTCTGTATCTGAATGATGTCTAACTAGAACAAAAATTCTGTAGGCTTGAGAAAATTTTGCTAAGTGCAAAAATGTGAGTGCATGTGCTCGTGCCACTATGTTGGTTTGGTGCTTCCATTGTGTTTTAAGTTCACAGAAAAAGTAAAGCGATAGTATGCACAAGGAAAGTCATCAATAGTAAATTGAATGTTATTGACTGAGCTTGCTACCAACTCACAGTCATCAGCAAAAAGAAGCTCACTAATGAAGAAATCAGCCACACGTGTCTGCAGACTGAACAACTTGCATCAGTAAGAAACTGAATAAATATAGCTCTGCCAATGGCACAAAGTGCTTCCATCGGCACAACAGAGACAATATGGAAAGGAGTATGGAAACCATTTATGATATTAAAGAGGTCTTGCCATTTTCCACCTCTCTAACCATCATCTTATTACAGAAGACTTAAATATGTCAGAAATAAAATTTGCAGGGCATTCACAGGTCTGCAAAAGCTTCAAGAGTCCCTTATAATTTACATTGTCAAAATCTTTAGTTAGGTCAATGGACAGCAAGCAGACTGTAATTTGACTTGATACTAGTTGTAAAGGGTCGTGTGTGTAGTGTTACTTAATAACTCCACATTGAAGTTTTGGGAAGACAGATTACACAAAACAGAAATTGAGTTGCTTGGTTTAGGTATGCTAGGATTTTCCTAGCATCAGAGAAGAGAAATGCCACAATAATTATCACAGTTTACATCATGGTTATTTCTAATAGATATTGTTGGTATCTTTGAATTGCTGTGAAATTGACTCTTGCTTTCAGATAATGTGAAAAGACCATGTGGTGTTCGTGTTGCTTTTTTAAATGTAATTTGCCATCAGGTCTTTTCCATACCCGTATTGTACAAAGGCAGTACATCACTGAGTGTACTGGTTCACTGTCAAGACTTTGTAAAAGAATGAACATTCTGGACTGGAAAATAAAACAAGTCATCTTTGCATTTTGAACACAGGTGACTACAAATTTCAGGCTATGACAAATTTCTGTCACTCCTAGGACTGCGACTAAGGATTTTTTTCTATACACTTCTATTGCCAAAATATTGTATTGAGTTTATTGAGTTTACATGCTATAATAAGTGGAGAGGTATGCGCACTGTCACTCTCTTGCCCATGCAAGAAGTATATAATACTTGTACAGAGATTGCATTGAGTAGGCTGATAATGACAAATACAGGCTGAGTTTTGAGCTTCTTTTCTCTAGTAAATGGTATTGATTTCTCTAGATTCAATGCCATTCCAGAGTTCTTTGAGGAGTGATGGTGTTTTTATGTTAATTTGAAGTGTGTTTATACCATTTTTGTGACTACATTCTAGGTTAATGGACACCTACTTTCCATCATGTCCAATACTGCCTTGGGCATCTGTCCTATACATAATTTGTGCTACTATCAAATCTTATGGTCATGGTTTAACCCCAGCTGGCAACTAAGCACCACACAGCTGCTCACTCACTCCCCCTCAGTGGGGTAGGGGAGAAAATCGGAAGAGTAAAAGAAGTGAGAAAACTTGTGGGTTGAGATAAAGACAGTTTAATAAGTAAAGCAAAAGCCACACATGCAAGCAAAGCAAACCAAGGAATTCATTCACTCCTTCCCATCGGCAGGCAGGTGTTCAGCCATCTCCAGGAAAGCAGGGCTCCATCACACATAATGGTGACTTGGGAAGACAAAACGCCATTAACTCCGAACGTCCCCCCCTTCCTTCTTCTTCCCCCAGCTTTATATGCTGAGCATGACATCATATGGTGTGGAATATCCCTTTGGTCAGTTGG
>NW_008794543.1:7575719-7589453 GCF_000699145.1 Aptenodytes forsteri | reverse complement strand
GTGAGAAGCAGAAAAGGCCTTGACTGTGTGTAAGCACTGCTCAGCAGTAACTAAAACATCCCTGTATTATCAACACTGTTTTCAGCACAAATCCAAAACATAGCCCCATACTAGCTACTATGAAGAAAATTAACTCTATCCCAGCCAAAACCATCTTATTACCTGCAACTGCTGGTTTTCTGTTTGTGTTTTCAGCTGACAATCCAAAATTTATGACAATGCTTGAAGACAGAGGTATGGTTCTTGAAAATTGACAAGAGCTCAGGATAAGTTAGAGGAATTGAATTAGAGGGAAAAATAGCAGCAAGCAGTGTGCTGTTGTTTAGATTTCTAGACTGAGGAAACAGTCTGGGTTTTTTTACCACAATTACATAACTATCTGAACAAACTGGGAAAGAAGGTGGTTCTTTTGAAGTCCCCCAAATAAAGCAAAATTTAATTTTAATTCAGGCTGAAACAAACAAACAAAAAATCAGAGTATATCTAGCACAGCTTAAAAGTAAATAAAAATACATATCATCCATATATGTTGAATGAAATATTAATTCAAAACTAAGTGATTAATTCTGATTTTCTTAAAGTGTTTTTAAAGCTTTACAACAGCAATTGTAAAGCTGTTGTAAAGCTTTTCTAACAGTGGTTTGGCAAAACCAAATGCATTTATACAGAGTTGTCTGATCTGTATTATTTTCCCCAAAAAGGTGTGAAGCAATGTGTCCATCTCTGTGCACCTTCAGAAGAAGGAAGTTGAAGCAGTCTTCCAATCCAGTTACTGGATTGCTGGTGGGTTACTGATGATCCCCCTTCCAGATGTAGCAGAGTAACACATTATGACAATAATATACAGATAAAATACAGTAAAGAAGCTTGCACTGTGCAAGTAATGGATAATCTGCATATGTTCATCATATTTAAATCGTATCCTAACACCTCTTTGTACAATTTCCTTTCTATTGAAACAACAAATTAAAGGCATAGGTTAACTTGGTATTGCCTCCAGACACTCTGAGTCCTCAGTCCTCTGTTACATACTCATTATATATTCCATCATTTCCACTCCCCCGTCCTCATTCTTTTAGATTCTTTCTACAAACCAAACATCTCCCTCCCTTCTTCCCTCTCTCCCTTCTTCTTTCTCTTCTCCTTCTCCTTCTCCTTCTCCTTCTCCTTCTCCTTCTCCTTCTCCTTCTCCTTCACCTTCTCCTTCTCCTTCTTCTCCTTCTCCTTCTCCTTCTCCTTCACCTTCTCCTTCTCCTTCTTCTCCTTCTCCTTCTCCTTCTCCTCCTTCTCCTTCTCCTCCTCCTCCTTCTCCTTCTCCTTTTCTCCTTCTCTTTTAGTGGAAATAAATTATGTAGACAAAATCTCGGGGGCACTGATCTTCCTTTTTTAAAGGAAACTGGGGGGAAAAAAAAAAAATCCAAAGAAATAGCAGCCAACATCCTTTGATAAAATTCAGAGTACACACTTGTTACAACAAGCTGTTCTTGTTACCAGGAGAGGTAAGGGCCATGTCTAGCTCCTGTACAGCTAACAAGTGGGATTACACTTCTGCAACACACCTGAAACGGGTGACAATACACAAATGGGACATAACATGACATTCATTTTAATGCTTTTCATATTAGTATGTGTTTGAATGACTGATACGTGATCACACAAGTCGGTGGTTCTCAAATTGTATTCTGTGGTCCATAGAAAACCTCTTAATCACATAGTACTGTTGTCCCCCTGCCCTCCTCCAATCCTAACCTGAAGACAGATGAAATACATTAGATACATTTCTAATAATACTTTGCCACATAGCCAGCTCTTATATTTGTTGTATTTTCCAACTCTTGGTTGAACTGAGATGGCATATGTTGTTAGTAATGGGAAGAAAGGAAGGGATTAGAATACATTTTATTAAGAAAAAGTGTTTTGAGGAAGTGTGTAAACTTTGTAAGCAGGGTCACTGTCACTGCAGCAACCACGGGAGCTGGACTTCAGTTTTTGCCTTCAGACTCTGACTGTTGTAAAAATTCCAGCTTATGGCTCTGCCGGGTGATACCAGCATAGGCACGTGCCACCTCCTGTGTTTCATGCTGCTGTCACTTAGGAAGAACAGTTATTTTGGAGCTCTGCAGGGGTACCATTTCTCCTTCTCTTTGAATGGGGGCAGTTTTGTGTTTTGCCAACCACTTTTGGTTGACAGAACACACAAGATATGTGTGTCCTCTTTGCTTCTTTCCTCCCCCCTCACATTGGGAGAGTAGAGGCAGTGACAGTGCCATGATGAAGTGTTTGGCTGTGCCAGCAGCAATTAGCTGCTCAAACAGTTGCTTCTGTTCCCTGGAGAAAAGCTGTTAAAGCAGATGAAAGCATCGTGTGGGCTGGACTTGATCCATGGACTACCTGTAGAACCTGCAGAACTCATTAGCTTCTCCTCTATTGCTTATATTCTGGTAGATGTAAAGGTATATCTAATTTAATTTTAAATTTTATATTCCTTTAATGAGACAGAGTGTGTTTCGTAAGGACATTACTTGCAATACCTATAGCAGTTTTGTCGGGGTAAAATGATGCGTGTCTTGGACATAAAATGCTTCCTTGAGGGCTTAGTGACATAAAGATTTCTACTGCTGGAGGAAGATGTAAGAAAGTCCACCAGTAAAAATCAAAGAATATGCTAAATAAGATCTTAAACAAGGCTGTATTCAAAAATAATAAAGTTTGATGACTTAATTTACAAACTGCAAAGAAAGCAAGGACACCATATTAATGTAACAATTCTACTTACATATGATTTATTATTTCTGAAGACTGAAAGGCCAAATCCCAAGGACTTCAGTGGAAGTTACGTGCAGGATTCTGGCAGAATTACACTCCAGGATAGTAGTTAACTACCTTCTAAGCTCCTATAAGAGATATTAGAGGGCTAAACGCTCAGCTTGTAGCTGTAGCGTTTAAACTTGAGCTTGGGAAATTTAAATTCAATAAACATCCTAGCTAAGTTCTTTTCAGAAAAGAAGTCTCATGCATTTTTATGTGCTTCTGTATTATTTAATATGCTACACCTTACTTAGACTTAGTCAGAGTTCTGAAAGAAAATAAAAAATACAACTGGGATAGCTTTTAGATGTACTCTGCCAAATATTATTTTACCCAGGTCATGCGTAGGGTGCTATCATTAGTGTTCTGTGCTAGAAATTTTGTTGTTGTTTGTATTTTTTTGTTTTTGTGCCCTTTGTTATGACCTTGGTCCTCAGTCAGCTCATTAAAAATTAAATTGCTTATTATAACCTGGCTTCATTTCCACTTTGATCAGAAAGCACAATAGGTTCCTTAAGTGGATTTACCCATAAAATATCCTGGTAATGAGAATAGAAAAGGCAAATTTAATAACTTTAATATCAAAACAAAAGCTACAGAAATACCACCCAGAGGATAATAAGAAACATTTTATCTAACAAAAAGATAAAACTCCTTGCAATATGAAAATTTTGTTTTCTAGCTTATTAAATGAACATCTTTAATAATTTGAAATGAGTATAATTTCTACTTCTTCCATGGCTAGTGCTCCTCTCCCATCAGCATGTGAACATTACAGCATTATTTAATTTGTACCACAATTATTTGAATTCAAAGGAGGAGATAAAACTGTCTAAAATCATAGAGAAATTTTGCTGAATGCTGTTAATTACTCATTTTTAAACTATTGCTCAGTTTTACTATGTTCACTCATTACTCATTCATCGGGAATACTTAGAGGTTTTATCGCATAGGCATTTGTTCATGCAAAGATTTGGGAATGGGTGGTGGTACAAACATAACAAAAATATCTGTAATGTGAAAGCACAAATCCACTTAGTCTAGTCTCCTGTTTCTGACAGGGTCTAGGGGAAAGTATGAGAGTAGGAGAAAAACATATTGATATTTGTCCAGCATATTAACTAAGCTTTCCGTGACCTTTGGTGCCAGTGATCTTTCTCTTGCCTATATAACCAAATGATCTTAGAATATTCCCATGTAAACACGGATGTTTGACTTTTTGTTTTTCCTTTTTCCTTAGTCTCTTTTTTCGAAGGTTTCACTCATTCTGAAAGGAGATCAAATCCCTGCAACTTAAGTGACCAGTCGCAAACCATGAATGATGAATAGTTCAACTAAGCAGATCACAGTTAAGTCTTGGATTGCAAATGGTTCTGAGTGGTGAAAACACACAGAAAATGTTTGTAGTAAGAGATGGAAAATAATTCATAATGGAGAGAATTGATCAACAATGACTATCAAAACCAGCAGCCAGTCTGTCAAACATAACTTACACTTGGCAGTCCTTAATGGATAAGGATCCAAAACAAATAATTGAGAATAACGTTAGGAAGAAACATGAAATAAATTTGCTCTTACTAGTAAGCTAGCTTCTGAAAATTGAATTAAAATTAAAATCAGTATTACTTTCAAATAAATACAGAAAGATGAAACATTTCTTTTAGGATCTCGTCATAACGTTATAGCTACCAGACAAGGAGTGGCAAGCTTAACATTTGACAGGGGTAGCTATTTCAAGCCTTGAAAATACAAAGAGGCTTCAAAGCTTGTCTGCCCAAACAGAGAGGTTTTGAAATGAGATAAGGAAAGTAAGTGGTGACTTGTCAACTCCAACTAAAATCCTTGAGCATACCCACATGTGGCAAAGGGCTAGGAAGGGTCTTTTTTTTGCTTTTACCACTCACTTGTTTTTCAGTCAAGAAGGGAGTAAGATTTTTCCTTCTTTATCACACTTGCATAGTCACCATTCTCTTTTTGGTAAGAATATAATATGCGAAAATTGAAGATACAAATTAAAAGATTGAACATGCAATATTTTTCAAGAAGTTTATTCCTCTATATTGTTTTTAGATTTTTGGATAATTTTATAAGTGAGAATTTGCTTACTGTCATTCAAATCTTTTGTGTTTAGAACTTTACAAGAAAAATGCAAGACAGAAGCAAAATATGTCACACGTCTATTTGTCCTGTTTGTAAATCTCCTTACAACTGTCTGGAAAATTATTGAAAAATTATTTTTTTCTTTAAAGTATATCGTATTATAAAGGGTCTTTTCATGATAGATCGTATTAATAAAGTCTTTTTATAAAAAAAAGTTTAATACCCATAAGTTTAACAAATTATTTAAGTTAAAAACAAAGCTGCCTTGTGGATGGAGTGCATTAATAGTCAGCAGCCAGCTGATAATATAGAACATTTAGAGAGCTCTGAATTTGTCTCTGGATATTAATACTTGACTGAATTATTCCGTTTTGCAATCTACTATTCATATATATATATATATTTAAATGAAGACATTTTCCTTGGAAAATCACAATGGCCTAAATCAATCTCTGATTTCGCTAAATAGCTTGAATATATTTCCCCACACGATGCATACACTGTATGCAGAATAATTTTTATAATAAATATATTATAATTTTTCATGTGTACAAATACAGAGAATGGCAAGATTTTTTATGTGTTCATATTATTTATGGTCACAGTTTGTTTTATGAGTGATTTCCTATATGATGGTGATTATGAACACCCTACTATTTTTCAGTCTTAGGCTGAATGTTGTATTAAATCATTTCTATTCAGAACAATATCCTGATACAGGTCAACGATTTGAAATAAGCTTTGATCCATCATTAAAAAAAAAAATCCACTGTTTGCATATCTATTTTGTCTAATGTAATGCTTTTGACTGCATTTTGTATTCATTGTGAGCAGATCATTCATTAAGGAAAAATTATTCAGTTCTCAAAGTCTCCAACCAGTGCCATTCACAAGTAATTAAATTAAACTAGTTTTAAAGTTAGGATAAGAAGAAATAATAAGCAAAAACCTGTTAAAAACCAGAGGATTCAAAATGAAGATGTATATGAATATATAATAAATTTTATATATATATACATATGCATTTATATATTTACACATACAAAGCTATATGTATTTACATATATATGTATGCTTGTAGAGACAAAGTAGAGATATGCTTTAAATATGTAACCAAATGAATAAAGGACATATATATATTTTCAATACTAAAAAAATATGGGATAATACGAAAGAATATGAAGTATTTTATCTGTGTATCTAAAAGAATCCTTTCCTTCCTTGTCACGGGAAATATCTAGAACTGCCTTTATGGCTTGTTCCGTATATTCAATATCCTGTAATAAGGGTGCTGCTTTGTGATGGCACTGGCTTTTCTTCTCATTGTTTAGGTTTTGTAAATAAAGCTGAAGAGTTTTGATATATTGCAAAACATTAGCAGTATCTGGCAGTACTTGGATTGATTGTATCTCACACAGAATTATAGCACTCAGGTTAACTTCCAGTAAACATAGAACACTTCATAATGTCTCTATTTCAGCTGACACTAAGGTATATGCTCATATGTAAGCGTGTGTTCTGTCCATCCCAAATCAAAGCACTGTCTTACATTTAGTACCTGAAAAGTTACTCTGCTCAGGTATTTGCGCTTTTCCCATGATTTTCAGCTATGTAAGGGTTAGACCTTTACATTTAATTTAGCAGGTAAAAATACAAGTTAGAGTTCACAAGTGGTTAGTGCCTAGTTAGTGCCTAGTGTGATTAAATAGGATTCTGGTCTGAGTTTAGAGAAGTCATGTTACCTTCATTACACCATTTGTAAACCAGTAAGCTGTTTTGCCTCCCTCCACATTCCTCATCTTACACAAGATTGAAATTGGTTTCTTTCTTTTCATCCAGGAAGAGGAAGTCATCTAAAATTCTGTTCTGGTAAAAAAAAACAACAACTCTTTTGGTATGAGGTTTGTACTTCATTATTTTTGAGATAAGCCTTTGAAAATTCTTTCTGCAGGTAGACCACGTTCACTTGACAGAGGGAATATGCATTTCTAGTGTATCAGGTTGTTTTGAAAAGACCAGTGGTTTGAAGTAACGTCAGGAGAGGATTTGGTCTATTGAGTCAAATCAGTTTCTGATTACTTTTCTTCTTATGGAGACTACCCTGTTGCATTGGAATACGTCCCTGCAATGCCATTCTGATTATCGACACACCAAAGAACCAGTGGCTTGTTAAAGGGCAGGTAGCTGAAGGACCGATAACTTTTTGCTCTTTCTCTTCCTCTATCTACCATCCTAATAATCACCATTAAGCATCAAAAGTCTACATATGGAAGTGCCTTTATTACAGGCACAACAATAGTTGCTTTCAGCTATTCTAACACCTGAAACTGGGGTTCACATTTGTCTGACTTTACTATGATTGTTGTCTAGAGTGTTGTGCCTTTCAAAATTATTTCCTCTGCTCCTTTCTCCCCATTTTGACACTTTTATTCTGAATCTTCAGTGAGGCTGTGTGACTTTCTGCCATTTCCTGTTGCTGTACGAAAAACATAAACATAGCTATGGCTTTTAGCTTTCCCCATTGTCCTCAAAATCATACAAGAGAATTTAATGGGGGGGGGGGGGTTGCCATTTCCTTTATGTGCTATTTTTAAGCTTATCTATAATCGCTGTCTACACTTTGTCACAAAATATATCCAGAAATATGCTAAATGTTTAAAAGACCACCATCATCATTCAGTAGAATCAAAATACCCTTTGGCAGAAAATAATAGATTATACACGATTCGTATGTGATATCGTACTGGATGGATTAGAATTTCCATGAGAGCCTTTTAACATGACACAAAAAACACTGATGGCTAAAGTGCTGGAGAGCACAATCAATTTTTTTAAATAAGAAAAATATTGGCTTTGTTACCTTTTCAAGGACAAAAACTTTTCAAGTGACCTCTAAGGAAAAAATCATTAGGAGAAGTTTCAGGCTGTTTGAAAAACTTTTCTCAGTCTAGAAAGAAAATTTCATTTGGAGTCAGAAGCAGAACATGAGTTCTTTTACAGTGCAATTACTTAATCAGTGCTTCTGAAGATTAGCCTGAAATACTGCATAACTGAACGGAGCTCATTCTTCCTTACAAAAACAGAGCTCTGTTCATTTAACATATATAAAATAAAGTATATTAATTTCGCTATAATGCAGTACACTGCAGTGTCTAATTTCATTCAATAAGAATTTTAATATAATCAAAAGATATATTGTAAATTAGATCTGAAAACACATCATTGCCAAAGAACGTACTTTCAAGTTCATGTTTTTAGTGACATTGTTTAATCTTTGGGAATATTTTTGGTATGTCTCTCATATGCTCAGAAAAGTATATTAATTTCGCTATAATGCAGTACACTGCAGTGTCTAATTTCATTCAATAAGAATTTTAATATAATCAAAAGATATATTGTAAATTAGATCTGAAAACACATCATTGCCAAAGAACGTACTTTCAAGTTCATGTTTTTAGTGACATTGTTTAATCTTTGGGAATATTTTTGGTATGTCTCTCATATGCTCAGAAATTAAGATGTTTGTTGTCCCTGGTGACATTTCACATAACAACAGTTCAGATGATTTCCAGTTCAACTTAAGTGAAGGAAAAGACTTTTCACAGTGTAACACAGTTTTTGTGGCTTTTTTTTTTTTATAGTCCACCACAAAAAGAACTTGGAGGGGAAAGCTGGTATTTGTCAAATTGTAACCCTTACTGAGCAATCCTATGCTTTTTATGGTTTTGTAAGGCACCAAAAGTTATACTCTGTGTACAAAAACTAGACAATTATTTTGTAAATGCACGTTTAACTTAAGCTATAATGAAAATTACTAATGGTATTCACAGAGTGATGTAAATGTCTGGCAAGAGACCTCTGCCTTGCTATTTTTATACGATCTTAAAGGGTAATGGTAACAAAACCTTGCCCAGTGATCTGCAAAGTTTGCATTTGTGCCTACTCAGAGGCATGTCAAGTGTTTCAGAGTCACTGGAATGAATAGGAGATTTGAAGATTCAAGTGCTATGGATGAGGAATCATGAGGTACCCTATTGTTTTATATCTTACAAGTTTCCCAAAAGTTTACAGGATAGTGTAGGGAAATCCTGTGGGAAAAATCCAGGGCAATTCTTTTCATTGTTCATTGATCAGTTTTCAGTTCATTTGACAAATTAATTCTATATTCATTATTTTCTTTCTTTCTTTTTTTTTTTTTATTACTAGGATTACCATTCACTATAGTGCATTACGAAAGATCAAATCTTTGTGGAGTAAATTGAAACAAGGGAATCTCATGTTGGTTTTATGATCTTTGTCACATAAACTGCTTACCACATCTGAAATAGCAGAGCTTCTTACATTGTCTACTGACAAAGTATCATCAATGATGATGTTTTAAATGTTTCTTAGTGTGTTGTATGGTAGAAAGTTTTCTGCACAGTAAAATGAATATTAGCAAGATAAGTGCATGTTAGATAGCAGGAAGACGGTGAAATCTAAGGAAGATGACCAAAAAGATCCAAAGAAAGATGTTTCTGCTATATACAGCATAGATGTAATGTTTCATGTAATGCACTAATATGTGATCTTTTTTCATTTTTTATTACTCTCCACATTGCTGAGTCTGTCTATTAAAATATAGAAGAGTTATAAAAACTATAAAAGAGCTATTGCATCTATTTCCAATATGCTCTGGAAAATTCTGGAGCGCAAAAGATGCTGAACACATTTTTAGTCTTCCTTAGCATTTTTCCTTATAGCTTGCCCCTTTAAATTATGCCTTTTCGGTATTTCGGTAAGCATTCATTTCATAGTTCATACATAATTGCGTTTGTGTATTTTAGTAATAAAAGAAAAATAGAGATTTTTTACTTTGACATACTACTTGGTTTACACTAAAAGTTAAAGCAAAACATGTCTTTCCATTTAAGAACTATATTGATAGAAAGATGAGTGTGAAGTGGGGAAATGTGTAGTTAAGTAAGTTGTATATTACTTTGTTCTCCACTTAAATTATCAGACAATTTTCAACTTTATGATGAAGTATTTTGTCTCAGCTTGTATTAGGTATTAGGCTTGTATTACTGTATTTTTTCTTATAAACTATATAAGACAAGCAAACCTAGTCCATGCAATTATGTGTATTAAAAAAATAAATTATGCTAGTATGCCTTAAAAATAAGTTGATAGATGTATTTCCCCAAAGCATTTGTATACTACACATTGATCATATAATGTACAATTCACAGAGCTAGCTGGTAACAGTTTTCCTTCACCCTTCCCCTTTCTCTTTTCCTCCTTCCTCTTTCCCTCTTCCCCCTTCCTGTCCTCTATGCTTGACAAGACACTGCCTTCCAATTTTCTTTCTGTGACATCTCCTCAGGCTACTGCTAATTCTGGAAGAAATAAAAAGCTTGAAATCAGACAGAGAACTGGTTTGCTTACAGTTTAACCTGTGTTCAAAGTTGTTGGCACATGGAGCAGAGCTGGTGAGATCTTTCTCCTTTATTTCCTGTGAATTACCCAGAGGCAGAAATTGGTACTATTAGCACAGACTGTTTCTTCCTAAGATCCTCAGTTCCAGGGGGTCACAGATTTAAAGCTTCTATTTACTGGAATTTTATGTCAACTTCTAGACTGGCTAGCTCCAGCAATGGAATGGCTGGAAAAGTTTATATTAACTTCCACACCTGAATATCCCTCACTACTAGATAAGGATCTCTGAATCTGACTCAAACATTAGCAGTACTTTTCAAACAAGACCTTTCAGTCCAACAAGACCACCACTGGCTGTTTAATTGTGGTTTTGGTTAAGAAAACTCATTGTATAACGGGATCAATCACATTATTAACATCTTATTTAAGTAGAATAGAACATTCCAGCGAGTAAGCTGTTATAAGTGAATAATCATTAAAAATATTTCAAGAGATAAGAGATATTTATCTATTGTTTTATTCTTGTCATGACACATAACAAAGGATGCAACAACTGTTGCCTACAGTCTCTGCTTGAGTGGCTTACTCTGTCTCTGTGGAAATTAGAAGAATGTCCCTTTATAAGAAATTCAAAGTTCGTTCTATATTTGTGTGCAAATATTCAAGAAAGCAGAGTTAATGTTGTATTTGCAAGCTTAGCATTCTCTTAATGTATTTTGGGCACAGAATTAGAAAAGATTTCACATTCAGTGAATATAAACACCTTAATATACACACACTAAAGAGTAATATATCTTAAGTAATGGGAACAGGTTTTCCCAGAGAAAACCTTTGTGTTATGGGTGACTTCTGATGACTTTTTTATTACATTTTCTTGAAAACATGTGCCTTATGATGGTAATTCAAATACTAGAACAGCTGCTTTTCAGTAGATGTAGAGAAGTAGTATTATGACTGCAAGCAGTTGCTTAAAGTTTGCTTCACTTTTTTCTTTTTCCCCCCATAGAAATAATGGAAAAATACAGGTAGAGACGTCAAGTGGCTATTCAGTCAACGCATCTCTCATCCTCCTCCGAATCAAGGTCAGTCATACCCAATTCATTCCTGACAGATGTTTGTCTTACCTGTTTTTTTTTTAAAAACTAGCGTTTGAAATTCTTTCTGCTTTACAGACAGCACACTCTAGTACTTCCTTGAAAGAGTAAGAATAAAATAAGAATAAAAGTTAAAATCGGAGTGTGCAGAAGAAATGCCGGCATGTCCATTCGTTTCTCAGCTGTATAACTTACTTCTGATTTCATGTTCTTCTTAGAAACAGACATTAAAAAATCCTGATATAACATGATTTCAGGAAGGAAAGCTGCTGCAGTTGAGACAGAGGTGGTTATCTTTCAGTGGATAATTTAGTGGTTATCTTTTACTTAGATGGAGTAGATTTTTGGCAAAATTCCCTAAGATTTCACTGAAGTCATTATTTAACTCTTAGGACCTGAGGCAAAGAAAGTACTTAAATTCTTCACTTTTATTGGTTTCTGTGGGAGTTAAGACTCCTCCTGAATGACAGGTTCCCTGCGAATATATACTGTATGTCTCACTTGTATGTCTCAGCTACTGAATGCTTTAAAATACATAAGAAGGTGCATCTATGTTCACAAGGGGATTGATCTAGAGTGCCTTACAGCTTAACTGAAGTGGGACTAAGATTACAAATGAAGATGGAGGGAGGAAAGCACCAAGCTCAAGTGCACTAATGTTCCCTCCTGTGGAGATGAGGCTTTCTCTTTCAACTACAGAAGGAGATTTCCCTACTCATATAGCCTGGCTGAGGCTGGATGCTAAATGTGTGTGGCAACAGAGGACAGGAGTGACCTGAAACAATCTGGAATTCTCTTTACAAGAATGTAAGCTGTAACTTCAAACAAATTCCTAAGTTTCCAACTTTGCTTATAACAGGTGTTTATAATGTCTTTCTAAACATATGGATGTTTTTAAGGATTTCTCCTTAAGGACCTGTCTATATGAATTACTCCCATTGCACAAGACATTTCCTAAACATTCTTGAATCACTGGATTCATCTCCATCTCTTTTCTTCAGGGGATCATTTTCTCGATGAAAATTGCATCTGTCAAAAGGAAAAAAGGAAGAATCAAACATTCTAATGGACTTTTATGTACCACACACATAATTTTTTGAAATAGGATGGTATCTTTTTGCTACTGCTGACTTTTCTGCCAGAAACTGTAACATATCTCCTCATAAACTGAAATTTCGTATTTCAGTTTCTAAACTGAGCTGTTATGTACAGCAAAAAACACATCTCTATTAGCCGAATAGAGTGAGAGTGCTGCAATTGCTACTCAGAAGAACACAAAACTCAGTGTTTGAAAGGGATGTAAAAATTCCCTTATTCCTCTGCAAGGATGGATTTTGCTCAGTACACATGAATCGTCCAAAGCAGCAAGTAAGAATGCATTACCAGTTTCTTACCATGAAGCACAAGAGAACAGGAAATGTGAGCATTTTTATCACTTCCAAATACAAAGGCAGTTTTGAAGAAGGTGTTATTACACCCCAAAATACCTAAATGTAAAGCTTTTAATCTGTGTTTAGCTGTGATCTGCTCTACTGGTAATTTTGTATGGAAATATTCAAAGTAGCCTGAACAAAGAGTTTTTAAAGTTCATTACTACAAAAGAGACATTTCTCTGAAAGCAGAATCTTTAGGTAGTTTGTGTAGATTTTATTATATGAATAAAAAGTAAATTCTGTGTACACTACATTTTATATTCTCAGGCTGGAAACAAAATAGCCATTGATAAAAAGCAACTATGCACATTTTTAATATTTAAGAAATTTATGGGTTTACTATTTGATTATCAAATTTGATGTACTCTATGCTTATCTGTTTCTAAGGTAAAAGGTAGAATGGAAGGCTTCCTACAAATAGCGTACAGCTGGACTATCATAGGCTTACCATATTGTCCTGGTTTCGGCAGGGATAGAGCTAATTTCCTTCCTAGTAGCTGGTACAGTGCTGTGTTTTGGATTTAGGAGGAGAAGAAAGTTGATAACACACCTATGTTATAGTTGTTGCTAGGTAGTGCTTACACTAGTCAAGGACTTTTTAGTTTCCCATGCTCTACCGACTGAGAAGGCTGGAGGTGCACAAGAAGCTGGGAGGGGGCACAGCCAAACTGGCCAAAGGGATATTCCATACCATATGATGTCATGCTCCGTACATAAACTGGGGAAAACTGGCTGGGGGGGCCGCTGCTCAGGGACTGGCTGGGCATCGGTCGGCGGGTAGTGAGCAACTGCACTGCGCATCACTTGCTTTGTGTATCATTATTATTATTACATTATTATTATTATTTTATTTCAATTATTAAACTGTTTTTATCCCAACC
>NW_008794543.1:7574844-7575453 GCF_000699145.1 Aptenodytes forsteri | reverse complement strand
CCCCATCCCACTGGGGCGGGGGGGAGTGAGCGAGTGGCTGCGTGGTGCTCAGTTGCCAACTGAGGTTAAACCACGACACTCATAGAAACGCTTTATAGGAAAATACAGTGTAAAGTCCACACCAAAAAACAAAGTAGAACTTTACAAGATATAACTTTAAATATGCAATCACTTTGTGTGATGCAGACTTTGAATCATTGAATCATTATTGTGCTGGAACTTACGGAGTTGCTGAAACAAACATATTTGCAGTAGCACACTACTTACAAAGATGATGCTATGCATTTATGGGGAAATCCCATTTTTTCTGGTTGCCTGTAGATGCGTTTTTTAACTGCATAATTTCATGTTTTTTAAATGAGGGAAACTTATTAGAATGAGACTTCGTTTTAGGCAAAACTTCTAGTTCAAAGACAGTGGGGGTTAGAGGGGTCCATATTGAGACCGGTACTGTTTAATGTCTTCATCAGTGACATAGAAAATGGGATCGAGTGCACCCTCAGCAAGTTTGCAGATGACACCAAGCTGAGTGGTGCGGTCGACACGCCAGAGGGACAGGATGCCATCCAGAGGGACCTGGACAAGCTCGAGAAGTGGGCCCGTGTGAAC
>NW_008794543.1:7568630-7574651 GCF_000699145.1 Aptenodytes forsteri | reverse complement strand
ATACCAAATGGAATAGGAGAAAGGCAGGTGGGGACTGCAGTGCTAACCTGGAAGGTGGGAAACTGGGTTCAGTTTCTGCTCTGCCTATCATGTCCTTGTGGTCATAACGTACTGCAGATACAGTGGGAGAATGGACCTGTTGGAGCGGGTCCAGAGGAGGGTCACGAAAATGATCGGGGGATGGAACACCTCTCCTGTGAAGAAAGGCTGAGAGGGTTGGGGTTGTTCAGCCTAGAGAAGAGAAGGCTCTGGGGATACCTTATTGCAGCCTGTCAGTACTTCAAGGGGGCTTATAAAACAGATGGGGGAAAACGTTTTAGTTTAGTAGGGCCTGTTGCGACAGGACAAGGGGGCATGGCTTTAAACTAAAGGGGGGTAGATTTAGACTAGATAGATGGATGAAATTTTTTACGCTGAGGGTGGTGAAACACTGGCACAGGTTGCCCAGAGAGGTGGTGGATGCCCCATCCCTGGAAACATTCCAGGTCGGGTTGGACGGGGCTCTGAGCAACCTGATCTAGTTGAAGATGTCCCTGCCCAGGGCAGGGGGGTTGGACTAGATGACCTTTAGAGGTCCCTTCCAACCCAAACTATTCTATGATTCTATGATTCTATGATTCTATGATTCTATGATTCTATGATTAAAGCAGTGTAATAGATGCAATCTGTAAGCAATATTATAGGAATCATAGTAGTTTCAGAGAGCATAAATGTGCATTGGTCTGAATCCCCCTGGAGAAATTGGTAACATCAACCTTCTGGCTTTGGTCTGTAAGAAACTTTACCCATTCACTCAGTTTGGATGTCTGGCTGAGGGCGGCAGCTGAGATTTGTGCACTATAGTGCATGGACTTATGTGTGGTGGTCTGACCCTTCTCTTCTGATAATATTGTCATTGGTTTCTCTTATGAGGATAGAAACAAGTCACAATTGCATTCTGCTAATGCTCATTTGCAAGCAATTCTGCAAACGCATATGCAGGATCTTTCATGTATAGGGAACTGAAGCAAAAAGGTTCCAGGACATAGATTTTCTCCATAGAACTGCTATTCCAAAAATTTCTTTACCATGGAAGAAAAATTAATTTATGCATGTTTCAATGACAACAGGGGAATACTGACGACCTTATGTTGGAGATGGTTCGTATTCCTAGAATAACAGAAATCCCACCCTTACACTGAGTTCTCTGTGACCTTCTAGCTGCCAGGTACTTACGAAGTCAATCGGCAAGTGAAGTTAGTGTGGCTTTCTGTAGGGAGATGAGATATTTGCTTAAGAAATAAATAAAATAAACCCCGTTTCACATAAATATCTAGTTTACCTTATATTTTTTTTTTTAACTCCAGTAATTTTTTAAGCGAGTATCATAGTTTTAGTGGCTTGAATGCTTGGTGTTCTGGCAGCACAGCTGTATATTTGTCAGTCTCATGTGGCCTAACATTCAGTCCATGAGGCAGAGGAGTGCTGAAGCTGAGCCTGGAAGATTACTGTGCAAATTAATCAGACTTGGTCAACAATTTTTTTCTGATGTGGAACACTAAAAAGCTTTTTTGTATTAGTCTCACTCTTTTAATTTTGGCGCTGTTTTGCCTTTTATTTTGCCTGTTTATATACAGTAATAACATTTAACTCTATTTCTTTTTCCATGTGTGTCAAGTACCAGATTTTCTCCTCACAAGTAGGTAAGTGAGCGATGAGTATGAAGAACTGTGTCCAAGTCTTTATGCAGTCAGTCACCAATAACTTAGTGATCATCTTTGTATTCCAGGGCTGTGTTTTCTCCACTTGACCACACTGTTTAGAGATCCAGGGATATATAGGAGAGGTTTTAAGAGCTTTAGAGCCAGTCGATACTTAGTCTTCTGAGCAGAAGCTGGACTGTCAGCTGGAGGCACTAGTCCTGAGGACCCTGTGAAAGATTCACTCACAATTCTCAACAGCTTTAACTAGATTTTCTGTGCCCTGTGCTAGCTGATGCTGCTTTCTCAGATCTGTTGCCTTCAGTTAAGGCAGATAATTTACTTCTGTTTCATCCTCCACCTTCATCTTTTATTCTCCTCCCTCCTCAGCTTAACTTCTCCTTTTCCTGTTCCTCCTGAAACGGACTCATGCAAGAATAAACATATAAATATTTTAATATGGTATTAACATGATTTAGCCATCATGCTGGAGTCACTTTGCGAGCTCTGTTTTATGTTAGCTCTGTATATGTGGTTTTGATTGTGCAGTTTTCATGTGCAACAGGAACAGTCTTTTAGTTGGTATTCGTACTGCATCATTTTATGGGCATCCTGTATATCAAATTGCAAGTTATTTAGGGGTGTAGATATTATGTGCAGATCTTTCTTTGATTATTTCACCTTGGAAAGCTGGCAATACTTCCCACTTAAGTGGGCTCATTATGCTATAATAAAAGGGGGTATATTATGAGGTCAAAGATTAAATGAAGTAGGGATATCGGGATAATTTTTGTGGCAAAGTCTTTGACAGCAGAAGCATGTGATCACAATATGTTTGTTTATCAGCCAGGAGGAAAAAATACGCTTCAAAATAAGAAATGCTACCAGCTGTAGCTACCATATTTGGAAAGTAACTGTTGGTATAGATAGACTTTTAATTTGCTTCTTTTCACAAACTTGCTTCTTGGTGAAAACCTTCCTTTCAGGGGGTTTCAGCTGAATTTCAAAAGCGTTTTCAGATATGATACCAGTAGAAGATACTTAATTTAATTATTTTTATGTCTGAGTTTCTGCTGATTTAAAATAACTAAATGATAAAACCAGCATGTTAAACCCTTCAAACCTGATCTAACTTTGGCTCCAGTTCTCCTACCTGTTGCTTCATGTGCCTTGGACGGGTGGTCCGATTGACCTAAGCAGGATGCTGGTTATTAATAAAACATTATTACTTAAACATATAATACTTCTTAAACAAATGATAAAATGTATTTCTTAAAAATCTTTTCCTAGTCAGGTGTAAATTTGTAACTTGAATAATCTTATATGGATGATGTCTGTCATGATTTTGAGCCAATTTACGTAAACCTCTTGCTTTTGACTCCGGAGAGATGTATTCCGTCCTACACATTACTCTCACAGTAAAGTCATGAACATTCCTTGTGTCTTCAGATAAAATCTCTCACCTGTGATTGATTTACCATTTAATTCAGTGATATGCTCCTACATCGAGATAAACGGAGTGAGATACAGGGAATCAATCGGAAACAGAAAAGTATACCACCGTAGTAATTTGGGAGCAAACTCCTTTCTCCTCTAAATCCAGTGACATCAGTGTTATGAAGCTAGCGATGAGTTTAATCCTTTTCATTTAATTTCATTAATGCCTTGTGTATAAAATATGAAAAATGGTAAGTGGTATTCATACTTGTCATTGTTTATTTTCACACATAAAACAAGCTCAGTCTTGAAGATCTGTTTAATAAATTTAAACCTGTTGTTAAAATTGCTTGTAAAAATGAAGTAGGGTAAGAATTTACCTGTGTTTAATCTGGAAAAAAAATAGGTTTATGAACACTTTCACTCTAGAAACAGATGCCATGAACACAACCCCATAAGAGGTAGCACACAAATCTGTTGAAGTAAAACAAGCATCTGCAAACACCCCACATTTAGAGTCTTCCACTTCTTTCAGAAAAACAACGTATGCTTCAGATGTTCCTTCCAGTTATAGTTTGTCTTGTATAGGTGACTTCTTTAGATGTTTTGGGGATGTATAAGTTGCTTTGGGAAACTGCCAGTGTGATTGAGCTGAAAACTCATCAACACTCAGGCAGTCGAAACTCAGGTCTGCACTGTTTATATCATACATTCCCTGGGCTCTCCTTGTTTCTGTTTGCTTTTACTTTTTTATTTTTATTCCTGCAGGCCAGCTGGCGATGAGGAGTAGGCTGGAAGGGCGTCCGTAGCAGACCTGATGGAGCTGAGGCTCAACAGGAAACTTGCCATTGCTTCAGCAGTTAAAAGCAAGTCTCAAGAATGGGGGGTCTGGGTGCAGAGTGCATGTGAACTCTTACTCACGGTAACACCTTCAAATACTGCTCCTACTGTTCCACTCTAGGTAAGTAATTGCAGTTAATTAGAGGGAACCGATTTACTTATTTGTATGAGGAGGTAGAGTGGGATCAACACAGTGAAGTATAATTTATTGAAGGTTAAAATAGCTATCAATTATTTATGTGGTTTTTTTCTTCACAGTAGTAGTAGTAATAGTTCTGTGACATCAAGCAGTATGGGCCTTATTTCCATGTCAGAGCAACTGAGACAGAGAGAGATGCGTGCTGAGGGACAAGTAGGGAGTTTGTAAATACTAGTCCCAGATTTTCAAACTCAGTTCAGTATTTTAATCATTAAATCATCTTCCTCACTTCCCCACTGATACATTTCTGAAATGTATTTTATCAGTCAAGGATCAGTTGCCGACTTAACAATAGAGAGCATATCAGGTGAAACATTTTAACTACTGGTATTTAATTTCACATCAGTAAGTGGCATTACAGGAAAGAATCTGCTTCCGAAAGATAAAGCTTGCTTATATCTACTAATAATTTAGCACATGGCTGACATCACTTTTGCTTGCTTTTTTAAAATAATTATGTAGCCAGGTAATCACTGTATCAACCAAAGAAAGAACTGAACTGGAAGAAGATCTGAGGGATCCATGTGTACTTACTCCAATGAATCATCATTATATGCTCTCTATAAAACCCCATCTGCTGTTAGGTTGCTAGTGCCAGCAAGTTTTATTACAAATATTACTTTTATAAAATACCTAATCCACTAGCTTCGGTATTAGTTCAAAGAATTATGGTATAGATGTGTATATTATGCACGTTATGCAACTCAGAATTTATTTATCGGGGCAGTAATATTATATTTGAATTCATCTTAACACAGAGCAGGCAGAACAATAATGTAAGTATCTATCTTCTGGTTCACAGGGCTGAACTGAGAGTTCAAGTGATACATTGTAGTTTACCAGGCATATCATTTTCACCTCAAAATTTCTAGGTGAATAAAATAATCCCTGTAAAAATTCAATCCCTGTAAAAAAAATGAACTTTAATCATCCAGGAAATATCTACTCACAGTTATATCTTTGGAAGTAAAGGGAGTGTAGTAAAACATTATGATCTTAAACATACAGGAGAGGAGACCTTAGTTGGGAAAATATCTTTAAATACTACTGAATACATAAATAACACATACCACCTTTGTAGTAAAAAACACTAAAAAAAAATAGTTTCTATGAGGTCCTCCCATTTAGTTTAAATATTTATTTGATATCCAAAAAACATCTGATATACAGTTAATGCCAAAGTAATCATGAGGTAGAGACAGTACTATCTCACTAAATTCCTCTGGCCAGGACAGGCTGATTTAATGGCTTTAAACTACAGGGGGATAGATTTAGACTAGATATAAGGAAGAAATTTTTTATGCTGAGGGTGGTGAAACACTGGCACAGGTTGCCCAGAGAGGTGGTGGATGCCCCATCCCTGGAAACATTCCAGGTCGGGTTGGACGGGGCTCTGAGCAACCTGATCTAGTTGAAGATGTCCCTGCCCAGGGCAGGGGGGTTGGACTAGATGACCTTTAGAGGTCCCTTCCAACCCAAACTATTCTACGATTCGATGATTCTATGTAAGTATAAAACTGCATTATTAGTTTAACCAAATTTCAGCATTGTAGTGTCTACTGGGAATTTTTATCTAGCATTCACTGTTAAGACACTGCTGTTGACAATCCACCTTTTTAAAAAGTCTTGCTAAATATCTATCTGTCGTGGTTTAACCTCAGCTGGCAACTGAGCACCACACAGCCACTCACTCACTACCCCCGCCCTGGTGGGACTGGGGAGAGAATCGGAGGAATAAAAGTGAGAAAACTCATGGGTTGAGATAAGAACAGTTTAATAATTGAAATATAATAAAGTAAAATAGTAATAATAATAATCATGATAATAATAATAGAATATACAAAGCAAGTGATGCACAGTGCAATT
>NW_008794543.1:7564497-7568596 GCF_000699145.1 Aptenodytes forsteri | reverse complement strand
CTTTGGCCAGTTTGGCTGTGCCCCCTCCCAGCTTCTTGTGCACCTGCAGCCTTCTCAGTCGATAGAGCATGGAAAGCTGAAGAGTCCTTGACTAGTGTAAGCACTGCTTAGCAACAACTAAAACATCGGTGTGTTATCAACATTGTTCTCATCCTAAATCCAAAACACAGCCCTGTACCAGCTACTAGGAAGGAAATTAACTCTATCCCAGCCAAAACCAGGACACCATATCTTCTTATACATTCCTAAATTTTACACATTCCTAAATCTTTTTTTCTCAGGAAAATTCCACGTTTCCAGTTCAGTTTCCCGAACTTTACCTTGTAGCCATGTGCATTCTTTTAGGACACAGCTCTCTTTTAGGATGAAAAAATCAATTTTATATTTTACTTCATAGGTACCTCAGTAGTTGTTTTGAGGCTATATGCCCAATATTACCAGTAGGAAAGAGGATAGTTCTCTATGTTAGGATCCATCAACTGCACCATGTGTTATGCTGTTGTCCTGGTTTCGGCTGGGGTAGTTAATTTTCTTCCTAGGAGCTGGCACAGTGCTGTGTGTTGGATTTAGGGTGAGAGCAATGTTGATAACACACCGATGTTCTAGTTGTTGCTAGGCAGCGCTTACACTAGTCGAGGACTTTTCAGCTTCCCATGCTCTACCCACTGAGAAGGTTGGAGGTGCACAAGAAGCTGGGAGGGGGCACAGCCAGGACAGCTGACCCAAAACTGGTCACATTCCATACCATGTGACGTCATGCTCAGCATATAAAGCTGGGGGAAGAAGAAGGAAGGGGGGGGACGTTCAGAGTGATGGTGTTGAGCGAGCGGCTGTGTGGTGCTTAGTTGCCAGCTGAGGTTAAACCACAACAGCTGTGGAAAACTGAAAGAACGGTAAAAATTTATGTATGTTTAAGAGAAGTTTCAGAGAACAGAATAGGAATAACTGTACAGCATTTTCACTGTCCTATGCAGCTTTGAATTTTGGAGTAATGTGCTTAACTCCTGCCGTTATTGTACATTTATGGTAGGGCTGTTTGTATAGGGTTTGCAAATAAAAAGAGTATTGATAAAGAGTGTGTGGTGGCCTGTGAGAATTTGGAGAAATGACAGTGGCCCATTGATCCCCAAAGTTTAGATCTACCAGTTTAGAAAATAGCTGATCCTCACTTGCTTGCGTTGAAAATGTTCCATTAAAAAACCTTTTTCAACAGGAACTGGATGACATTAACACAGAACCATATTAAACTCTGTATCATTAGAAGCCAGCAGTCCTGGAAGGATTAGTATTACACTTATCTGAAATATAGCGAATGTCTTTCCTCCTAGGTGATACACTTAGCTTACCACTAATGTGCTAAGCATTATGCTTACATTAAACATTATGCTTATACTATTTCTGCCCTCTCTATTAAAACCTAGAGCTTTGTAGTCACTAGGGAGTTTTCTATCTATATGATTTTCCGTATCTGTTGGCTAAATTAGAGATCCAAATGCAAAATCTAGAGCTCATAAACATTAGGTGGATTTGTGAGTGACAATCCCTGGAGGGCTTTAGGTCCATAAACTAATGAGACATAAATATAATGGAGTAGGGAAGGGTATTTTTATCTGTGATATACAAACTAGTTCCAAACTTGTTCAGGTCATTAATGGAAAACTATATCCATCTTCCTAACATCAGCATTACAAAATTTTGCAAGATAATTAGCATCTTTAAGAATGAATACATGATGAATTGGAACTGTAATGGAAAAGTAATCGTTTAAAAATTTGTAGTCTTAACATGAGTAAAATGGGCATAGCTTTCCACTAATTATCATGTAAAGACTTACAATGGAATGGGAATCGTACATTCAAATGTAAGATGAGGCATTAGCATTTTGTGACATATGGCATCCCTGTTACTGAAGTGAGAGGCATGTCACAAAAGCAATAATGATTTTGCTGTATGTCATGCCACAAGGTAGCAGTGTTGCGGTACAATCTTGATAATTTGCTGATGCAAGTCGTTGAGCATGGGATCAGTTCTGCTCCCATCAAAATCAACAGAAGTTTTGCTGTTGACTTCTGAGGACTGTTTCCAATACAACCAGTGAAACCTCACTTTGATGATTTATGTGCAATGTACCAATAAATATCACAATCCCTACTACATAATATTTCATTGATTCATTATTGGACAAATACTGAGAGAGTTAAAAGGATAGAAAAAGACTTCTAATCAATACAAAAAAATTATAATTTCATTTTGTTTTTCTTTGTTCTTGCATTATTCTAGTATCTGTGAAAGTGAAAATTACTACAACAAAAAGTGGAAGCATGTGATAAAAGTGAGTAATATAGTAATTAAGTTCACTTTTTATTCCATCAGTAGGAATTTGAGAATATTGTTCAGGCAAGCTGTTTTCAATATATGCTTTTTTATTAGCTGATTTTTCTACTGTTGAAGGCATATGTAATCAGAAGTGAAGTTTTTTATTCTGAAGATCAAATACTGTGGAAGGTCAATAGTTGTCTGGTGAAAATTAAACGTTAGTTCTATTTCAGCTATTCTGTTAACACAAGTAGTTGTTTTTAACTAAGCAGAACAGTATTTTTCTTTCAAGACAGAATCTTGTTTGCTGGGCTTCTGCATGTTGATGGCAATTCATTTTCACTGGAGGTGAAGGGACCCACTGTTTCAGATTCTTTCATGCTCATGAATAGTATAATGTAGAGAGAATTGTTCAGGATTATTAGTTTACACAGGGACAAGTAGATGAAAAAATGTGTTAAGGGTTTATGACTGAAATAAGGATTATTATAGTGAAAATGCTTAAGCCTGCCAATCGCTATCAGTCTCTCTATCAATATATAGAGAATAAAGGTTTTTGACGTGGTCTACAGATTTTGTTGGCATGAAACTGATATTGTAAACTATACGTAAGTGGCAAAGTGATGATGGATTAGAGATCAGGACAGATGGTCCAAGCTGTCTTCTGCATGGAAATTCTCCACACGTATGGGATACCAAAGGTGACCGAGGAAGCATCTATTGATTACTTTCAAGGTTGCTTGTTAACATATGCTTATAAGAATATGTTTTCAGTTGGTTGTTTTTCTGCAATACCTGACACATTTGGTCTGAAACATTCAGAAGGTGAAGATGGAAGTCTGTGAAGGTGAAATTATGCGGATAATTGTCCATACAGACCATCCTCATTTGCCAAAATGACTCTCATTTTGCTTCCAGGGACCATAGGGAAATATTGGTTTGACTAGATATAAAATAGTAATGAAATCTGAGAACTGTTTTGTCATGAAACTTTACCACATCCATTATCTACAAGTTTTGAATCACATATGGTGTCTTTCGCCACCCTTGTGAAAACATGCCCTTGCCTGAATCTCAGTGCATCAAAGGAGAGTCATAGGACTCTGACATGCTAAATTAAATTAGGATTCTCTCTGTACAAAACATACGCAAGGAGTAAGCAACAAAAAGGGAAAGAGGAGACCATTTTGGCACCAATGTTGGGACCAAAATGAGGTGAACAGTTCCAATTGTGTTTATAAGGCTTTTCCTGCTAGGAGAAAGGAGGGCAGTGAGGAGTGAAAGCTAAGGGTATAGGTGGATAAAAGAGAAAAACAACTGGGGAAGAATACATGGGCAGGACAGGAAGAGAGGATGAAGGCAACACTTGGAACAGAACAGTAAGGAGAGGTTATAAGTGACCTAGGCCTTAAAAGAAATAGGAAATCATCAGCAAGGGAAAGGGCAGGGTAGAAAAAAGTGTGTGCCGTTTGCAGTGACTGAAACAGTTATCCCGTGGGAAAAAAAACCACACAAATGTGGTTACACATAGGCTACGTCATGGTGCTGTGTTCCTAGCTGGTGTCCAGGTCCCACGATCATTGTGACAGTTCAGAATAGCCAGTGTGTGAACATAAAACTCTATCACACAGCATATGTGGAATGGGAACAAACATGGGTTCAACCAAAAGCTGTATTCTTATAGAATCATAGAATAGTTTGGGTTGGAAGGGACCTCTAAAAGTCGTCTAGTCCAACCCCCTGCCGTGGGCAGGGACATCTTCAACTAGATCTGGTTGCTCAG
>NW_008794543.1:7548336-7563914 GCF_000699145.1 Aptenodytes forsteri | reverse complement strand
GAGAGGAGAGGGAGAGGAGAGGGGGGGAGAGAGAGATCACCAATCCTGGATCCAGTGTCGGATCTGCCAGCGGGGGCTGTCGGTGTGGAGAGTGCCCCAAGGAGGCTCGTGTGTGCCCCTATTTATTGGCCCCAGTCCAAGGTTTCTAGAATCTTCTCTCGCCCTGATTTCAGGAGTGGTTGAGACATTAGTCAGTCAAGGAGAGTGACACTGGGCCCCTCCCCATGGCTGGCTTCTGGAGCTTTCTCTTGGGGCATTGTCTGTGCTCACAGCACAGTCACTTGGGCCTTGTCCCTTACAGGTGTTCCATCCCCCTGATCATTTTCGTGGCCCCCTTCTGGACCCGCTCCAACAGCATCTTGGCACTGCATAACTATTGTGACTTCACTCTGCAGAGTTTCTATTATTTTATCACAGTTGTTCTTTTCTGGATGTAATGACATATATGTTTGGTGAAAGGTAATTGGTTCCTCTGTGTTCGTCCCAGAAAGATTTCCTTAAAGAGTAGGATGACTCACAGAACCACCCTAATAACTTGCCAGTGCACACCGATTCAGAGACAGACAGGTGGCTCAAAGAAAAAAAATCCAGAATTCTATCAGCAAAACTCCTGATTCTAGGTTTGAAATTCATTATCCTAATCTCCTTTGAACAGCAGTGATCTCAGTTTGTTATGTATTTTGGCTAGCTCACGTAACAAGCACAAATCAGTTTGTTTTTTCTTCTACACAGAAGGATGTCGATTTTGTAAAGTGGAAGAAGGAAAATTAAAAAGCACAATTGTTTTAATAAACGTAATCTACTTTTCTCCAGCATGTGATAAAAACAAGGATTCTATCTCATTTTTATTTATAATTATTATTTTTGTATGTGTGTATACACATATTTACAAAGAAATATATCACAACCAAACACAACACACACAGTGGCAATTTTTAAACAGCTAATTATAACACTGAGTTTAGCACCAGCGTAGCCCAGTGCATTTAACAAACTCATGGGAGACACTCCTTTGAAAAGAGCATGTGGAGAATGATGCTTGGTAGGGATCTTAAAAATAGTTTATTTTATAAAACTACATTTACAAATAATCATACAGTGACCTTGTGGTTTTAATATACATATATAGCATTTATTTAAGACTGTCTATCAAATCTTGCTTGAAAAGTCGCTAACTGTGGGTTGTTGCTTTTGTCCTTCCTCAGTTATTCACTATTTCCATTATAAAGTCATCCTAGAATCCATGACTGTTTGTAAACACTTACTATTTACTTCTGTGCAACTCTGTTTTCTTCAGTGAGCTTCCATAAATAAAATGGAGCATCACTGGTAGCCAATCAACAGAGCATTGCTGATCATGGCAGTACCTAGCTTCAGAAAGACAGGACTGCAAAATGTTGGTTAGCTAAAATTGGTTAGCTATTAGTTAAGAGAGTAGAACTGTTGGCTGATAAAGATTATTTTACCATTTCGGACACACTGAATATGCAGATCTGATTGCTAGTTGGATAGGGGCAATTCCTGCAGCTGAAGAAAATAGTACTGACTTGATAGATGTAAATCATTCCTGAAAGTACTGTAAACCAGGTCCCTTGATAGACTAACATGCAAAGACTTGCTAAAAGCTTTGGATTTGTATGAAATCCAAAACAGAATTCCTGACACTTAGAGACATCAGACTCCCTTGAAATTTGGGTTGGTTTGGCTTTAGTGATGTATTTGAAGAACAGGCTGGATCCTGCCACAAAAGATGTGTGTGTGTGCGCGTGCGTGTGAGTGTGTGTGTGAAGTTGCTAATAGAAACCTGTTCTTCTTTATTAACTCTGTTGTGATCGCTATAAAAGGCAGAAGTATAATCAGAAAAATATTCTACTGAGCATAAGAAGATTTTGCTGGGAGAAGTGTAAAGGATGAGCAGCTCTTTTTTTCACAGGGAAACCCTAGGATGTTGCATGGTATGGAGCAGGAAGGGATGAAAAGTATTTGCCTGGGAATCTGATAAGTTCTTTTCAATTTCTAGTCTCCCTTTATTTAATCTTCTGGGGAAGTCAGTTCTTTGGAAAATGGGAAACCTGTCTGCGACAGAGCTTTGATCTTTCCCCTGTGAGAAAAGTCAACTTTTGTTTCCCCATTTTGACTGTATTCATGACTGGTAGGAGCCTGAAGTCTCTACTTATCAGAGACAACATATTTTTATCAGCTCAGAGAAAGAGGGACCCTAGCTCTGGATGATCTTTGAACTCTGGGCTCACCTTTTTCTCGTGTTCTTTCACACTTCTCTATTACTTAACTATTCAGCACAAAGTAGCAATTCACTTTTACTGAGAAGCTGCTTTAATTCCCTCTTTCATTCAGCCTGCCAGTCTTTCTTCCGGCTCGCTGCTTAGTACCCTTATGGCCTTAATTTGAGATTGATTGTATGTAATCTCTTCGAACCTCAAGCCTAGCCTTTTGCGCTGAAGCAAGCCAATGTTCAGCAAAACTCAATGCACCTAAGCACCTTCCTCCTCAGTGCCATTCCTCTTCCTATTAGAAACCCAGCATTAGTAGTTACAGAAAACCCCATACATGTTGCTGGCCTGGGTATGCAGGACCATAGACTATGAGGAAAGGAAAAGGAGCAGGAATAATATACTACTACGCAAAGACAAAACTCAGCTGAACCTATCCAAGGACTGTAGAGCTCCTGTGGGCTGGAAAGGGCATAGGGAGAGATCCTTCTGTTTTTCTTTTGTAAAGAAAACCTTAGTTGCTTAAAACCTCTTTTTCCCACCGTGAACAGAAACATCTAGTTTGTGCTATTTGAAGCATATGCCCTGCAGGACCAGAAATCTCCTGGCAGGAGCAAGTGGGGTTGTACAGTGCAACATAATTGGATAAGAAGCTTAATGTAACTAACACTTGTACTAGTACTAATTGACAAAACCTCAACTTGAATAATAAAATTCTGTCAATAGTATTACCTTTCATCTTAGTCATCAAAAGTAAATAAAATACTTTTACGTCATGCATTTTAGAAATGTGATTAATTTTGATGAATATAGTTTTGTATTGCCAACTCTTTGGGTTTTTTAATCAGAAGTCTTGCATTGTTAGTTTTGCCAACTGGTTGTGTGCAAGTCTTCGTTTTCATTTTCAAAAGTAATTTTTTGTCCTCATATCTCTAAGCAATAATACAAATGCACAAAAAAAGTTTGCGGAGAGTAGGGGGAAAAAAAGGAAGTCTCATTATAATAACAGTTAATGTTATGGTATACATTTCATGATTTTAATTTAAACTTGTGATGTGGGGGACATGACGATTATTTTTTCAATGGTTGGTACTGGCAAGAAAATTCATAAGACGCTGAAATAGTTCTAAAGGTAAAAAGTTACTTTCTTCAGATCTCTTTTATTTCTCAGCACGCATCCTGTGCAATTTTGTGGAGCGTATCAGAAATAGAAGTGTGTTAATTAATTTCTGTCTTCCCCTAGAAATCTGTAAATCCACATATGAAATATCCACAAGTCCTCTTCAGTTACTACCTAACCCTGGAGATGCCGTAAGCCCATTATTGTGTATTTTTTTACTGATAAAATTGCCTAACCAGTGAAATTCTGGTCCTCTGCATGCCTGTGACTATGTGAGCCTGAAACATTGTCAGGCTTTATTAAAATACATCAATACATCTTACTAGGAATATAAGAAGGTAGGAGTAGAGCTTTGGGCTTCCTGCCTGAAAACTCAAATCCAGTAGGTATTTTTAAAGAACATCTAATAGACTAATCCCAAGATACAGAATAAATGCCTTCCCATTTTAGCTAAAGGTAGTTAGATAATTCACTTGTAGTTTCTTATACCTGCCTGAAGTGATGTGAATTTGCCAATCCTATCTTGTATGCCAATTCTAACTCCTATAATAACAAGGTTATAGGACTCTCTTAACCTTGCTCACTGAAACCATTTTACTGTACAGAGAATAATTGAAGATTTACTGGGATACAGAAGAGAAGGGGGAAAAGAGTAAACTTGCTTGCTAGCCTGTGGTAAGTGCAGTTGCGTAGCAAGGGAACCTAAGTTTTATTCCTTCGTCAGTTAAGGTTTGCAGATTTTAGATTAAGTGTTAGCTTGGACTGGGAGAGGAATCTGCAACTTCCCCATTAAGCAGGTGGCTCAAACAGCCCAGGCTACGCAATCTCATGGATTTTTTTTTGCACCTAGCTGCCAGGGAGCAGCAAGGGCAGGCCACTCCAAAGGGAAGAGGCGCTGGGAGCTGAGCATAACAAGGTAGGCAGAGGCAGTGGCCTTACCAGCAAAGGAGACCTGAGCAAGGTGAGAAGAGCAGGTCCAAGGGACAGAAATCAAGCTCAGCTGAAAGACCAGATTTCTGGGTAAGTTCGTAGTGATAAGGCAGGTCTGAGGTCAAGCTGGGGAGTCAAGTCTAAGGGTTGGGTCAGGTTTTGGAACAACAAGATACGTGGCCAGCCATGGGCATGGTTACAGTGCACTTGCAAAGTAATTCAGGCAGGGAGCAAGCACAAAAGCCTAAGCTAAAAGCAGCTGTTAGCAGAGCTCTTCATGGGGAGCCTCCACTGAAGCTTCTCTTTCTTTCAAGGCTACCAGCTGCACTGTCTCCATGTTGGGCCTGAGCTCTGCCAGCCAAACCTCCCCAGTGATGCAGAAATGCTCTCGAGGCCCCGATACTAGGTTTTTGTGAGAAGAACAA
This sequence comes from Aptenodytes forsteri, assembly GCF_000699145.1. Lineage (NCBI taxonomy): Eukaryota > Metazoa > Chordata > Aves > Sphenisciformes > Spheniscidae > Aptenodytes > Aptenodytes forsteri. The sequence continues at coordinate 7,559,208 of NW_008794543.1, read as the reverse complement.
CAAAACATAGCCAGGTTACTATATCCATATTCCACTTATTTTTGACCTCTCTATGTCAAAAAACATATATGTCCTTCTCCAAAGTAATATTGATAACTTACCAATGATATTGCATAGTTAGCTGATATTGGAGGCAAGAGGTTTCCTTAACAGCTCTAAGAGATTATTGGTTTTGTAGATTGGAATTTAAATGGCCTAGACCAAAGATGTGTGTGTGGATATGATGTGCTATTTCAACACTAGTTATGTTATCAGGAAACCATGACTTGAAGGCTAGTGAAGAAATAACAGGGCATTGCAACAGGTCCCCTTACACCTGCTGCTATAATGTGGAGTTGTAAACCAATGAAGAAAGAGCAAGGTACGCTGCCTGTTAGTAAATGTATAAGAATTATTCCAAAATGTGGGAGGAAGAAACGATTGACATCATCATACTCCTCCTGCCAAAGAACTTGAGATACTAATGACTTGCCATGCCCTCTTCTCCCCCCCGCATTTCAGTACCCAGGCAGCATAAGAATGATGAGCATTAACACCAGAAGAAAGGGGAAGAAATACTAGAAAGATGGTGTATACCTGTTTTAGCTGTATTATTATTGGTAATGAGCTGTAGTAATTGGATAATTTGGATTGTGAATGTTAAATTGTTAAGATTTTAATAAGACTAACAATGAATTCTTGCCTTTGTATAGAAGGTGTGTTTCTTCAGACTAAATAAGTTGCATGCAGTATTTGGTCTGGTATCCCTGTCCTTGAAGACTCTGTTAAACCTGAATGCAGCGGGTTTTACCACAAGGAAGGCGTGGCTTGGAATAATTAATATATGTAATGAAGATAACACATTTATATTCTATTTTAATTAAGCTGAAAACAACTGTGTTCATATAGACCGTAACTTATATCTGTTATTTTTAAAGGCTTAATCCTGTGAAAGCTCAGATATGCTTATAACTGTTGCCACTGGGTTATGCTCCCTCTCTCTTCTTAGGCCGGCGTAAGGGAAGGCTAGCTTCCCACCTTTAATAGTTAAGCTCAGCTGCACTCCTTGAACAGAACTTATTATAGACACCTGTTCCATCCCTGGACCTCTCTGGGGACTCACCCTGCTTCTGAATTTAATACGGTACAAGAGAAAGTATGATGAACCTAATTTAAGGCATTATCAGTGAGCATATTTCTACATAAATTTTGGAAAGTGGGTCTTTTAAGGATGATGTAGCCTCCTACATCTTTCTTCCTGGAAAGCAGCATCCATTTCCATCAAGATATTTTTCTTTCCTGAGTTCAGAACTTTTCAAAACAAAGAGAAATTGGATAGTCCAAGTAACCAATGCTTGCTTACTCACCGAGATATGTATATTTCCCTTTGTTGAAGATAAGAAGTGTATCATTTTCTCTCTTGTATGCAATCTGGCTTCTCAGTTCAAAGGTAGATCCCAGTAACACATTGCCTCATTATTATTTTCGTGGCCACGTACCTGAAATTTGGGAGAAAAAAAAATCTGTACTGAGACCCTGATCAGTACAGATTACAGATCCATAAACTGACCTTTTCTTCTATGCTTTATAATATCAATCCAGTCCAAACATATTAGGTGAGAAAGCCAGAAGGGTAAGCACTATGTAACAATGAAGTCTGAACAGTGCAGTATGCAACTACCTAACAGCTGATGACATGCTGGCAAAAGAAAGTTTTCAGGAGGAGGTGGAAGGAAAAAAATAAGGTGACCTTTACCATTTTTTCAAAAATTAACATGACTAACATTATTAACATGTACATTAATCCCACTTTAAACGCACTACAATTACTACTAATACCTTTTATTATGGTAAATATATTTAAAAACTCAAATTATACACCTGTGTTTATGGGTAGAATTACCATCTATGGGCTTTAATATCATGATTATACTTTTTAATTATTACTACCAGTGTAACACTGTTAGGCAATGAAACAGTAATAGGCTTCAGGCAATGGATCTTACAGCCTTAATTAGCTGTAGTGCAGAAAAAAGAACAGTCATAAAGTTTTGAGAGATCAAGTACTGAAATAAGTTAGTGTTAGTTAAAATAGTCTTCGTTCGTGTTTGGAATATAGGATCAAACGCTTAGATGGATCCATGGAGTCTGGTATTTTATCTGTGATGCAGTCTAGCATCATACTTTAAAGAAGGCAAAAGAATCCCCTTAGTGAACAATTATGAAATAATTTGCCTTTTGGGAAGTTTTCTTCCTTCTGTCAGTTGAACTTCTCTTGTTCCATAAAATATGAAGCTTATGTCTCTTCAGAAAAAGTGTTTAATCTTACCTAATGCAACCACAATTGTTATAATTATCTATATAAATGTCTAATCCTTCAAAAGTCTAAGCCCTTGGCCTCAGCATATCTAATTAAAGATATTAAAGTATACAGATGGCATGAGAAATGAAAGCCATAGGGCAGGGCAGCAAGGCCAACTGAAAGGAGTCATTTTGTAAGTGAGGAGTATATAGGTGCCTAATATTGCAAGTCCATAAAGGTATGTCCCCTTTTTCTACACCAAATAAAATTCCTCATCCTTACAGCTATAACTTTGTCATTGTTTTTTCTCTTGATTGCTTAACTGAGGAATATTCCTTTTTGCTGCCTTTCTTGTTCTCCTCTTTCTTCTTTCCGTTCTACAGGTATTGCCACAAAGAAAGCCACATTCAGTCACTCAAGCCACTTCACAAGCCTACCAAACTAAGCCTCTTTTTCTTTTTTCCAAACACGTAAAAAGAGGGCTCATACAGCAGATTTTAAAGAGCTTTGCAAGGTTTCAAGACCAAAGCCAATTAAAGGCTTAAAAGAAGAAGCTAACAGAAACAAGATAGTAAATCAAGATGATCCAAGTCTTTGGCAAACACAGGATCTGGAGAAAGAAGACAGAAGCTACAAGGCATTACTTTTCGTCTCCTGACTCTGAAAACGGCAATGAGCCAAGGCTTGAGCTGCTCTAAACTGGTATGAGTTTAGTAACTCTCCCATATAGCTGAAGGCCAGAGATCTGGTCCAGAGATTGTGCTTGCTGTCATGTCTGCTCGTTTGTGTGTTTAAAATCCCAGTAGCATGATGGAATTGAGGAGAATACGTGGTAGCTCAGGTCATAGTGTCCTATGCTTTTTGGAATGAGGGGAATTGAATTTTTTAGCCTATATGTAGCATATAACTCTTTATGGTTTGGAAAGGGGGAAAAAAATGACCCTGAAGCTGTACGATGGGGTGGTTCTCTAAGGCTTTTATTATAACCAAGGGGATGATTTTGCAGCAACACACAGTATTGATGGCATCATACCATAATGACATCCACAGAAGTACAGTGTGTCAACTGAAAACCATTACCTATAGAATGATGTCATTGAGCAATTATTACAGTTACATGGGGGTATACAGCCCCTTGAAGATGCAGAGCTGTAAGCACATAATAAGTGTTACAAATCCAGTGCTTCTCCTCTGTGGAACCTACTTATTCTTGCTTCTTTCTTTATAAAAAGGTTTTATCTTTCCCACCTGGGATGAAAAAGAGTTAATAGTTAGAATTTAAATTTGGCCTTACGAGATAATTAGTATAATCTGTTATGTACAAAGACTGCACCAGCAAGTCTTTGATTTTACTCATGCCCCGTGGTATCAAATCAACAAGTTTGTCATTATGCTTACCAAATGCACAGATGGACAAATATGGATTTCTCATTGTGGATTTTATTTACTCTTTTTTTTTTTTTTTTAAGAGAGACAATCCTCTGAGTCTGTTGTACTGTCCTCTAACTATTTTCCAAAATGTGATAGGGACCTGTCTAGCTAGGCACAAACTTCTGTAAGCCAATGAACAAAAATGTAAACTCACATTTGGATATGAGATGCATTATAAAGGACTTTCCTACAAAGAGAGATGGCTGTAATCAAGTACTCAGTAACAGCAGGGTTCTGGTTCTGCAGCTGGGACATTTTTATGCTTCTTCGTTAAGTTGAATCTGAGAAGATGAACTCAATAAAATTAAGTGTAGGCCATCCTTGCAAACGTTGGGGTTTTTTGAGATCACTCTGAAGACTTAAAGGTTTTGACCTTGTGTTATGCCAGTACCTGGTATATATTATCTGAATGCATATATAATTCTTATTCAGTATTCTTTGCTGATTGCTAGATGCATACTATTCTGATGTAGAGGTTAATTGCTTTTATATAATTTACAAAATTCATGTGACTAACAAATATAGTTGAAGCACTGAAGACAAGTAGCAGCAGAGCAGTAACAGACAGAAGCATAGTGCAGTGCTTATACAATGCTTTATAAGGCACTGAATGCCAAATCCCCAATGCAAGCTTACATTTTCAAGCTGTTCTCTCTGACTGTGTGTGGAAACTTACTCTGTGCCTCCTCTAAACTCTTTGTTTCTTAAACATACCCTCCTTCCATCAGTTTTTGTGGGAAGAGTTTAATAAACTGTCCTTGCACTAAGGCTTGGATAATATCTCAGTGTTACTAAACAAAGAAACAGTGGTAACAGTGACTGTATCTTGAGCTTGAATATAGAGGAGCTGGAGTGGAGGCAGGAGCCTTTGTAGTCGGTCTTCTCTCAGAAGGACTCGGAGGACTGGACTTCAGCTTTAGTCTTCAATTAAAATAAGATTTGGGGAGGAAGTAATTAGAGTGTCAAACTCAAATTTAAATTGAAACAGTAAGGATTTTTATATTTTAGGATAGCATGGGCAAAACAGTCATTTGGTTGATCTGTAGACCCTCAGGAGATGGAAGGGATCTCAAGGACCTTAAGCCATCTCTTTGTCAATAACAGAGTTGCCTTTAGGGTTTGTGTTGACAAATATGAACTTGTGCAATTAAAAAAAAAAGATGTCTCTGACCTTAAAAGATAAGCAGTCATAATTTTACTTCTAGTATTGAAAGTATAAATAACAGGATCCTTTTTCCTCAAAACACCTCTGGACGGAGTCTAAGGATTGTTACCTCTGTCATGTTTTTAAGTTTGAAGTGTATCCCAAAGAATTACACTGTTAAATATCCCCATAATGAAGTGCATCTGTTGGAAAGTGAGAAAATAAAGATTTCTTATGCACTACTGCTTTAAGGGCAACATCCTATCTCCAACCATTGCCAGCTTTGGTTTCTCACAAGTAGTGGAAAAGAATGTAAGTAAGGCTATATTCTTTTTTTCAAATTACCTCCCTCATTTTAGTCTAGAGAACTGTTTTACTAAGGATGATTATATTTTCCATAGATTTTGACTTTTTTTTTTTTTCAGATTCCTTGCTTAAAACTTTGATGGGACATTATTGATCATTGCCTCAGGTAGAGAAATTGCCATAATTTAGGATGTCGTTTTTGCAATTCTTAATGCTGGATTAGGTGGCTAGACTAAATTATCTTCAAGAAGTCCTTTTTTTTTTTTGAAGTTTGATGACATAGTGAGTCATTCCAAGAATGCAGATATACATGTAAGGCTGGCTATGAGGCAAATGAGGTAGTATTGGTATAAATCCTTTTCCCACTACTATAACAGTGGCATTTTTCATTTCCTTTTAAACACTGTATTTTGCACCCTTTTAATACGTTATCCTGTGTTAATGACTGCGTAGTTAAAATTCAACATTTTTATAAGATGTACCATAAACCTAGTAATAAAGCTTGCATAATTCTAAGACTAACTCTTGATGTTATTTCTAAGCTGTGAAAGAGCTGCATCATGTAATACTACCATGTTGAAGCATCCTAGTCATACGACTTTATGACAGCTAGAGCAAGACCAAGTAGCAACACGCGTTTCCTAACAAAAGCAGCGTTGGGAAGGTGACAGCTGCCACCTATGAAGTGATGGAAGTATCTTGGGTGTCTTTGTCAAGCTACAGCCTAAGGCCACTCTTGTTGGAGATACAAGGAACTGTTAAAAGTACTGACAGGCATTTTAAGCAAGAAAGAATTGAGGAAAAAGTGAAGGAAAAAATCAGTGGGGAATTGTGTTTGTTATTATAATTTGTTCTTAACACAAAATAGAACAGGAAGACAAAACTTTTTTTCTTTGAGTGACAGAAATGTAAACAAGAGAATTATGATTCCTTTTGAGAAATTAAGGTTGTGCTTTGTTCAAGACAAAAAATAAAACTGCACATACTGTGCTAGTAAAATATTTACTACGAGGCATTCTGTTGCCTCTGACACAAAGGGGCCTTGAGGCTGAGAGACCCCTTAAAGCTATAACCTTTTAAGTAATTACATGATTGTTTCCTTCTGTAGAGTGCTGGATGAGAATATATTCTTAAAACTTTGAATAAGTTTGAGATGGGATAAACTGGAGCTGGTTAAAATTGTGCCAATTCTCATTTCTCTAATCCACAGACCTGGTGTGCCTCTCAAGAGTGACTCTTCATAAACTAGCGTAGATCGAGTAGCTCACAACAGTAAGAAATTTAAATTTTCCCAGATGCTTGTAAAATACTTTAGGCCACTAACTCCATTTGAAATGAATGCTAGTTAGATGCCTGTACACTAGTTGGATGCTCCTGACCTGGAGCTTCTATTTTACAGACCTCTTCCTGGTTTTAAGCCATTTAATGACACTAGAAGTCAAAACTTTTTGGGACTTTAGAAAAGTGCCTCCTTTCTGTTTATTGTTATGATTACTGCTTTAATTGCCAGAGGGGTGCATGGGTTACCAAGGAGTGACTGCACATTATAGCTCTAACAACTGTGATGACCCACTATACAGATTTATAAAATGTGTATCAGTGCAGATTTCCCAGCCTGCAGGAAGTGTGCCTGTGTATCAGCACAAAAGCAAGGCCAGAAGGAAAAGAAATGCTGACTTTAGTTCAGAAACATCCACCAGCTTTGAGGTCACCAAATTTTAAAATACTAGCAAGATGACTTCAGACTTGGATTCTGAAATGACCTATATTGTCTGTCACTGCTATGTCTCTAAAAATAGGTATTAGAAATTCTGAAAAAGGGTACTTGGCTGGGTCTGTGGGATGACTAGGTAGTACAGGCATTAGCGTATGTGTCAGCTGGGTGTTAGAAGACAGCTTCTGGGTAGCTACTGGTTCATTGCAATTGTAATTTTCCTACAGTCTTAAACACTGAGGTAGCTGACAGCAGCCATAGTAATGGAATAAAGGGCTATTTTTTGCATAAATACGTTGAAGTCTAATGGGGATAAAATATTTCATTTATTGAGCAGTTGAATTACAACATTCCTTGCTCACACTCTGTGTATCTTGACATTAAGCCTGATAACAAACTGGCAATTCTGAAAATACAGTGCTTACCTATATTCTCTGTGGAGTAACAGCCAATCTGGCACCAAAAGGAAGAGGTAATAAGAAGCATAATTACCTAATATAAATAACCTCTGTGTTATCTGTTTGCCATTTTGAGAACACCACCTTTCTATATCTTCCTATATCTTCCTATATCTCATATTTAAATTGTGCAGTCTGCCAGCCTGAGCGCGCTTGCTGCAGTGTAAGTGCAAACTGAAACAGTTCTTAATTCTGAAGACAAATAACATCAAGAAATACGTGTAAACATATCTTGAATAATAGCTGGGGGTTTTTTTATTTGCTTCAGTGCAAACTCTTTAACAGTGAGTATTGGTTTGAAATGCTACTTAAAATAATTTCTACAAAAGGAAAGGTAAAAAGTGATACTGTGTGGTCATTTGGTTAATCAGTACAATTGACAGCTGGACAAATCTCCCTTGTCAAATGAAGCTGCAACACACATTCTTCAAGCTCTTTACATTTCATGGCATTTTAATTCCCTCCCCAGAATGTGTAATAACAAAGTAGTTTTCCTCTTGCATGGTAATGCCTAGCCAACACCTCAGGTGAACACACACACAGCTACTTTGACACCAAAAATGGTGTTTCGTTCTAAACAAAACAAACGGAGAATTCACTGCAGTCAGCAGTTCGCACACAACAGCAGCATGTCCTCCTGTGTAAAATATCTGTCATACTTTACTATTGTGGCAGCTGATGAGATAGTAACGGTCTGTTCTGAATTTTTCATATGATACGCACATTTGTTCTCAAACATAAAGCCTAAAAGTCGGACCAGTCTTAGAGGCTGGCTTTCTAAACATAATCAAGATTCATACCACTCAGCATACGTATTTGAAATGCAGGACAGTATCTCATGGCTACGCATTGATAGCCTTCTAACATTGAAATGCAACAAAGCAAATTTAGCACAACAGCAATAGTAGAAGTTTCACAGTCCAAATAGGCTTCTGTTTATCATCCCTTTAGTCTGTCAACCTACTGCTTCAATTGTTTGTAGAAAAGACCATAAACTACAGTTTTTCATGTTAAATGTTAATAAGAATGTAAATCTAAAAAGTGTAACTAAATTGGTAACTTCAGAGCTGTAAGCAAAATGGCATTATGGTCTGTGAAACATGAAAAAATTATGAAAATGATAGTTATTGTTTAATTCTGGCCAGCCTCCATGTTCTGCAGCTGATAGCCTTTACCTTGGCAAGCTCAGATATGATTTTTACTAAACTAAAAGTTCATTTTGCAGTTTACTTCACAATGAAATTTATTACATGAAATATAGAATAGAAGGCAAAAATAAACTGATGGAAAATTCTGATAACTCCAGAAGTTCAGGTTTCAGTCTCAGCTGAAAAGCATTACTTCATTCCCAACTGATTGTAAATAGTTATCTGTGGAAAGAAGAAAAGATCTCTGTGAATACCTAACCTTCTGGTTTTATTGATCAGTACTGGGAAAATGATGCAAAATTGTAATTTTGTTTTTACAGTTTGCCCTCTATTCTTTCAAAAACCATTCATTCAGAATAAAGCGTGGATTAACAGTAATTTTAATATAAATTCAGAGAGATTGGAAGGGGGGGGAGAGAGAGAGATGTTGCCATAGCACAGACTTTCAGTAAGCATTCATTTTGAACGATCAGGTTATTGTATTATAAAGATCAGTAGGGACCAACAAATTATTCAAAATAGTACTAAATATCTTTAAATTACATTAACTCAGACTAATTATTTGGTTTAATTTGTAACTTCTCAGAAAAAAATTGTTGTGTACTTAGTATAAAAGTGGTGATGTTTGGAAGGATATGCTTCACTCATAACTTACTTAAGAAAGTCCTTGTATACCTTCTTGAGCATAAAACTCATCTCAGCCTTAAATATAGAATTACCCATGTATCGTGCTTCTGTAATATTTTAATCATGGCACACTGAAAGGATTTTATGCCAACCCCAAAGCACTCCTACAGTGTTAGGAATGGACGAAAATCCAATGAACCTCCCACCCTTTTCTGTATCAAAAGACGGATTTCTAGGAGCAGTAATCAAGTCTGAAAGTAATTATGACAACTTCACTTGCATGAATAATGTTTAATATACTGTTAGAATCATGCATGTGCACCTTGGCCTCACTTGTATTTCAAAACTCATTTCTTATGAATTTGAAATAATACTGGCTGGGGGAAAAAAAAAAAAAGATGTTTTGGAAAAAAACCCACAGGTTTTTTTTTTTGTGGGAAACTTTCCCTCAGATTTTTTTTGTTTGTTTTTATTCTAATGCAAAGTGAAACCTAAGGTCTTTCCAAAATATTTGTACCCTTTACCCGCCAAAACCATAATCTATTGGATAAGACCTCTATTCCCAAATGTGAAAGAGTCCCCAGTTTACAGGATTTGGAGCAAAGACCTAAACTTGGATTTCCTGCATTTCAGGTGCTAAAACATGATGCTGTTGTGCTATTCTTTCTTATCCAGAAATTCCATCCAGGAGCTGTAAAACTCACCTAATCAAACATGTACAACACACATTTAAACATTTGTGGAAAATTTAATTTCTCATAAAAAGCAAACATCAATAACCACTCTAAGTTTGCAAGTACATTTTTATGTTTACAGTTGTATGATTATGTACCCAGTTAGGTCTGGAATCTAAAATGCATTTGCTATTTAAACACACTGGCTTTAGAGTAAATTCTGTGATTTCCAGTTAACTTACCCTTTATTTCACTATTGGCTGACAGAACTCAATCAGAGGGCCTATCTGACCAGATGCTTTGGCCATCTTCCTTTAATGGTTTCATACATTTCCACTTCTCAGAACTGTCCCCTATTGTTTTAGCTACAGTAAAGAAGTGGTACTCAGTGATAAATTTCGGAAACAAAAAAATGACAGAAATAGTAATTTTCCTGTAATGACTTTTTTCCGTAAGATTGGCTAAATAAATAACTTGGAATTTTTATCCAAAGGAATACTCTTAAATTTTGTACATCTATTTATGTTATGCAGTGTATCATTGTGCAAAGTATGATACTGCTATTTTCATTTCCTTGTTCCTATGTTGCTATATTCCTTGGACACTCTTTTCTTTCTCTCTGTGTAGATGTTTCTATTAGTCTCAAAACTCATAAGTGCAGGCAGAGAGTCAGTTATTCATTGCAATGGAGAATTTGTCTTAGTGGCCCTTGCCTTTGAGAAGAAATTCTGAGAACATCTTTTGGGAATGTATTTACTATGTATTTGTGAACCTGAAATATTCATTGTATCTCAGATCTGAATGAAGCATTCAGTAATTTATGTTTATCATGCTAAACTGAATAGAGTGATAACATGGAAACTACAAGACAGTCTCTCTTGCTTCAGTAGTACTGATGTAAAGCAGTGCTTACACTTTCTTGACAAAATAATAGAATCATAGAATCATTAAGGTTGGAAAAGACCTCTAAGATCATCGAGTCCAACTGTCAGCCCAACACCACCATGCCCACTAAACCATGTCCCTAAGTGCCTCATCTACTCGTCTTTTAAATACCTCCAGGGATGGGGACTCCACCACTTCCCTGGG
>NW_008794543.1:7538860-7547530 GCF_000699145.1 Aptenodytes forsteri | reverse complement strand
TGGCCTCGGCCCATCGATCCAGCCTGTCCAGGTCCCTCTGCAGAGCCTTCCTACCCTCGAGCAGATCAACACTCCCACCCACCTTGGTGTCGTCTGCAAACTTACTGAGGGTGCACTCGATCCCCTCATCCAGATCATTGATAAAGGTATTGAACAAGACCGGCCCCAAAACTGAGCCCTGGGGAACACCGCTCGTGACCGGCCGCCAACTGGATTTAACATAAAATAAAATAAAGCACTTTCATAGATAGTACCATTAGGTGCTTAAAAAATAACGATATTATGGAGGAAAGAAGATGTGGCAAGGAGTCACAGACAAATTAGTGGAAGACTGCAGTCCCTGCAGGGCTTCAACAGTGCGCCTCTCTGAACCAACTTGCTGAAGTTTACAGTGATTCACAATACGGCTGAGTCCTAACAAGGAACCAACAGACTTGCTTCCTTAAGAAAATATGTCTGTAAACAGGGCTTTTATAGGAAAGTCAAATACTGGGGTAGAGAAGGTTGGACAGAGCACATGAAATGAAGAAGCTGCTAACAGATATGATCTCCATAGAAAAAAAAAAAAGGTAGAAAAGATGATGACTGTAGGAGACAATTAAGTGAAAACAAAATGCCGACATTCAGTTCTTCATGGAAGACAATGCTGGTTCTTTATTTTTATTCTTAAAGTCAATCCCTTAAATGCCTTCTGTATTTAGTGAGATTTAGTATTACAAGAATTTATGGCCGGTACTGCAAAACTTGGATTCTTGAGTGCCTTTATACTAGTAATTCCACTGTCGTCAAAAGGACTACTCATGTCAGAGTCCATGAACCTATAGAGATTTTGAGGAAGTATTACAGGACTTTTAACAGATTTATGAAATATTTCTTGTTTACCACAATGGCGTATTAGAATTAATAATATTTAAAGAAGGTTGGTTAATTTTGGGGAAATCTATGAAATTCACGTATGCCATCCACTAAACTTTTGTGAACAACTTATCTTCTAACATTAAAGTTTTTAAAAAATGTTGGGGTGACTATTTTCAAGCAATCCAACAGAAACATACTGAAATATAAGTTCTAAGGAAGAAATAGATATTCAGAAAAATCAAACCAGTTCACAGGAACAGGTTGCAACTTTCTAGTTGGAAGGGAAAAAGCTGTCAGAATCCAGCCTGTGTGTCTTTTCCTTTGCATGGTTTTCTATTGGTTTTGTTTTGTAGTGTTTTGTGAGGTTTTTTTTCCACGTTAACTGACAGATGAATAAGTAGTAGGATTAAACGAAATTACCAGGTATACAGCACAAGTAATTTATAACAATCAAGGTCTCTAGGTACACAGAAAATGAAGAATTCTTCTAGGAAAGAATTTACAGTGTAAAAGGTAGCATTGGTGTCACAGAAAGATTAGATAGTTAACAGTTTTTAGCAGCAAAGTGCTACCTTTATAAAGTTCTTCTCAGTTTCATTAATCTAGTCCATGACAGAGAGGATTTTGAGCAGCAAGGGAGCTGTATGAAGAATATGTAGACTATTACTGTTCTGCCATTACTGCTGACGCACTGTTGGGTTATCACGCCATGTCTCTTTCATCTTTTTATGATCTTTACATGCCCTATAGCTACTGCTGCATTACATTTAATCATCTTTAACAGCTTGAATGTCAAAAAGTTAAATAGTTTTAACTATCCTTTTTTTACTTTAACAATATGCAACTTAACAGCACCTGTGTGCTGAGCTCATTAGAGCTATTGACAGATTTTGTGCCATCCTGTGCTGATGCCCTCACCATTCTTATGATCATGTGATACATTTATGCACTTTTAAACCTATGGAAGGTGATTTTATTACAACCATGATCTTCCTTTGATACAGTTCTGCCATCCAACTTGTCTCTCACTTATTACTCAGGTCTTAGTCACAGTTTTCTCATACACTGTCTATAGCTGAAGAGAGAACAACTAATAACATAATCCACTGTCTGTAAAGCTGGTCCCTCAGATTTTTTCAGGATAATTCATCTATTCTTACATCTGTATTAAAAGCTTAATTCAGAATTTCTTATCCAACATTCCAGTTTCAGGCCTGTCTATTTCTGATAATTACAATATCAAGGACAAATTGTGATCGCTGATGTTCAAGAAAGATGGGTTCAAATTGCAATAGGTGCTGCTAGGATAATAAAAGGGTCTAACAGAATGCAACTAGGTTCACAAAGTAAAGGGTAGGAGTGAACAAGAGTATCTTTTATAATCCATTGGGGATGAGACAACTCTAAGTTAAGCAACTGAGAAAATCTATAAGGAGTTTCTTTCTATGAAGCAATAGTTAAAACTAACGATAAATAAGTTGAAAATCATTCTATAATCATCTTCCAGGGGGACGAAACTTATGACATTTAAGCTTAGAAAGAGGTAAGTTTCTGAAATAATTGGTTTGCATGGTTGCAAGCAGGAACAGGAGCTGGATTCGATGATCCCAATTCCTGGCATATTTCCATTGCTTCTGAATTTTTTTTCCTTCTTTTCCAAAGAATATGGAAGAAAACCTTCTTGCTTCCTTGCTATAGTAAACCAAAGATATTTAAACCTTTCCAATTGAAAGGATTAGTCTCCCTGACTGCCTCCATCAATATGCTTCCAAATTTTTCAGATTGATGTAATAGACTCGGAAAGTGTCTTTGTGACCTTTCCGACATTAAAATGTTTTCAGACCCAGTTGTGCGGTCAGCTAGCCTCAGCAGCACAGGGCACCATAAGATTTGCTGTACTGGTCAGGCAGGTGATGAGACAACTGCTGTACAAACTCTGGTATTGCACCTCTGGCATCCATGCCTAACACTGGATTCTTCAGTTCTACTGCTCCGCTGCTTCATTTCCATTTCATTTCTGAGCAGAAAAAGGTGGAATGGTACAAATCTGCAGCTGTTGGGTGAGCTACTGATGGTAGAAAGCCTGAATCTTCTCAATGATCAGATAATCTCCTGGAGCATTTATACCTGCAAAAGGAGTCAAATCTCATGAAACTGCTATTAATAACTCCACACCTGGACTACTGTGTCCTACTACTGGGCTCTCCGGTACAAGAGACATACCGGAGAGAATCCAGTGAAGGGCCACTAAGATGATGAAGGGACTGGAGCATCTCTCCTATGAGGAAAGGCTGAGAGAGCTGGGACTGTTCAGCCTGGAGAAGAGAAGGCTCAGGGGGATCTCATCAATGTGTACAAATATCTGAAGGGAGCGTGTAAAAAAGATGGAGCCAGGCTCTTTTCAGTGGTGCCCAGTGACAGGGCCAGAGGCAGTGGGCACAAACTGAAACACAGGAGGCTCCGCCTGAACATCAAGAAACCCTTTTTATTGTGAGGGTGACCGAGCACTGGCACCAGGTTGCCCAGAGAGGTTGTGGAGTCTCCATCCTTGGAGATACTAAAAAAACATCTGGACATGGTCCTGGGCAACCTGCTCTAGGAGGCCCTGCTTGAGCAAGGGGGTTGGACAAGATGACCTCCAGAGGTCCCTTCTGTGAACAAAGGGTGTCATTTAGGCAACAATGTTTTCAGAAAATGAGAGTTTTTACCAATCTGGAAAAGAGAAATGATAAATCACTAACTGCAGTATTATTTGACTGGAACTATTCAATCTTCAGTCTATTCTCATTTCTCAGTTACCATTACTTTTTACTTCTATTATTAGTGACTTAAGTGTAAGTTCAAAGTAAATCCAATATATTTTCTAAGAAAAGAACCTAGAAACAGGTTACTGTTCTGAATTTTACAGTTTATTTTCTGTTTTGTGGTAGCTGTCTAGAATTTTTACATTGACATTCAAATTAATTAAACCAGTGTTTTATGGGACAGGGTCAGTTTTGATCCCTTTTTGAAACTGCTTTTTAATTTTACTATTCTTAATGAAACATTTCTTTGTCTTTTCAGCCTGACTTTTAGAAGATTTTTTTACCTCCAGAACTTCTCAGGAACAGGAAAAGGCATTTCCCTCCCCAAAATCTACCTCTGAAGTCTTCTGCCTAAGCTTAAACTTTTCCATGTATGCATTTATGTAAGATATTATAATTTCCTAAACTTCACCCACACAACGCAATCAGATGCATCCAGGTTTATAATCATAGAATCATAGAATAGTTTGGGTTGGAAGGGACCTCTAAAGGTCATCTAGTCCAACCCCCCAGCCGTGGGCAGGGACATCTTCAACTAGATCAGGTTGCTCAGAGCCCCGTCCAACCTGACCTCGAATGTTTCCAGGGATGGGGCATCCACCACCTCTCTGGGCAACCTCTGCCAGTGTTTCACCTCCCTCAGCGTAAAAAATCTCATGCTTAGACTGAGTTTCGTGGTAAGATTAAAGGAAATACTATTCTCAACAGAAGCAGGCAGTTATATTGCCATTGAAAGAAAGGTTAGTTACTAGGCATCATCTGAATACATCAATACAGAATTGATTCTTGTACTTTCAGTCTGTCTCCAGAGCAAATAGTAATAATATTCTCCATAAATACTTACAGATAGCTACTTCTGCTTGCTTGAATTAAATGAAAAAGAATGCAACATTCTATGACTCACTAGAGAGCTTCCAGAAGTTTTTCAGGCAATTTAATTTCTAAATGGATGTAATCTAGACATTTGCCTATCTAGTTCCAGAAATTATTAAATATGTTCAGTGTGTCAGAGTTACACTTCAACTTGTTTAGATATGTTGATTGCTAAATTATTTGTTTGGCTAGTAGCTCTCTTTGCAATAGGTTTTCCACTGCTACAGCTCCTTACACGAGCAGACACTTCCATCAAGGAATATACCTCTGCCAGAAAAAACAGATGTGTCTATTGATGGTCGCCTTAGTTTAAAGATTATGCTTTTGGCTCAAGCCAAAAAAAAAAAAAAAAATCCTTCTCTGCGGGGCACAGTAAACATGTAACATCGCATAGTGTAACGTAATGTAATGTAACATAATGTAATGTAATGTCAAAAATGTTTTTAATATGTGCCTTTAGTGATTGTCCTTAGGTTAGGTATACTGTTTAAACATAGACTGTGACCAAAGAGAATCTAGAATTTTTCTGTTTTCCATTCTTCTATCTCAAATACCTATTTTTTCAGGCAAAATCACAAGTGTTTTTTCTGTAAATGTCTACCTGAGGTTCTAAGTATCTACCACATTCACTGACAACTTCTTGTTGAATAAAAACATGTTCAGTACAAGAAAACCAGTAATTTCTGAAATAAACTGTTGGCAAAAGGGACAATCTTGCTCAAAATCAAAGGATTTGTTTTCATTATTAAGCAAAAGTACTTTACACAAAGTGCCCATCTATGTCAGCTTAATGAATTCTGAATTAAAATGAAACTTCTTTAGAAGTAATTATGACTAGTCTATGATTATCAATTGATTTTATTACGACTAGTGCAATTAAGGTATGTTCATAATTAATTTGTCTGGAGATAAGCAATGAATTGCTGCTAGTAGCATTAGAGATGATCGGTGAAAAAAACACCTTTCTGGTAATGGAACAGGTATTGCAAGATCCCACAGCTAGTGCAGATTAATGACTATTGCACCCTTCCCCTTTTAACAATATAAATGGGAAGGATGGTCCCAAGATATCTAGTTACTATTATCCACCTACAATTTCATCATTACTCAGCAGACCTTGCGCCACTTGAAGCGCGTTCCATCCTTTGGAGCATATGATCTAGTGCTGATTAATGGTGATATATTGATCTTGGAGTGCTGGGTTTAGCAGCATTGCTCTGTACACTAAACTTTCGATTGATTTTAAACAGAATGATATCCAAAGTAATTCAAAGGTGGTTTATTCATGAATCCACATGAACCATAGATTTTTTATTTTTCCTTTTTGGCTCTGAAGGTGGGATCTGAATCAGCGTAGAACTGCTCTTGACTGGATACAAGTATTCACCCAACAGTGCTTCTATAAGCCATATTTCTGGGAATTGAGATTATCAGCCAACAGAAGCATTTTAAACTAAACTAAAATACCTTTCCTGTGCCGCAGGCGGAGGACATGGAGATATCTGAGAGGAAGCAGGGAGTGAATAGCACTAAAGAAATTACATGGAATAGATTTCCAATAGGAAAAGAACACAATCCTCCATGAAGTATTTAGAAACATATCTTTTTTTAAATTGTTCTGCTGATGTGTGCTCAAAACAGGAATACAACTGTAGATAGGCATGTACGATTATATATACAAATACGCCTCATGCAGTTACCAATTGGGTAACTGCTTGATAAAGTTTGGATTTATAAAGTGCTAAAAATAGTTCTGTTATAGTAGGTCAAAATTCAGAAGGAGGAGACTGAATCCACTTAAATATACCCCAAACCCAGTCTGCCCAAAAAACTTTCAAATTAGAATATTTCCAAAATAATTTCTAAAATACAAAGAATTTCAAGTATGAGGTTACTGAAATATGTAGCTAAAGAAAAATTTATCTTCTTGAGTCTTACAGTTGTATCATGCCAATAACATTAAAAAGACAAATACTACATAATTTATCATTATTATTTTGTTGCTATGTAGGTATCTTCTGATACTATTAAATCTACAAAAGTACAGAAATAGATCTGCATAAAATGCATACTGTGATTTCTTATGCAGCAGCCCCCAGGCTGCCATTGTATTCATTGCTCATGTTTCCTTGCCATATTCAAGGTGATGATTCAGCAAATTTCAAAGCTATGATTCTGCAGAAGTTCTATCTTCTTTCCATATTCTTAGACCATTAACCACACTAAAAGCTATTCCAGTCTTCATTGTCCAATGAAAGGAATAGCAAGGGCCATGATTCATCCACAGATGCAGGAAGTAATAATGAGAACATTTGTTTGAAGATTGAACTGAGTCATATGCTTATCCATATTTATGGTGACAGAAAATAAGGCCTTTATATGTATGAGCAAGGTCAGACATGCATGTTCGAAGAGCACACACAGAGATTATCCTGGGCATTGGAGAAATTATTGAATGTATTATAAACCTGAGGCCTATGAATGTTAAAAAATTTCTGCAGTCCTTTAAAGAGATTTTAAATTCCTACCCTTTAAGCATGATAAACATGGGAACATGAACAGAATTTTACTTCTCTACAGGCTTCCATTGACGGAAACATGAGATACGACTCTACATACATGGTACTCTTACAGATCCTACCCATAGAAGTTACTGGCTAGAGACAAACATTTCATAGAAAGACAGAAAAGCCATGAAAAAGACGAAGCAAGCAAACACATTACATTAACTTTTTCACACCACTTCACACTGTAAACACTGAATATAAACAGCTTGTTTTGTTTCATGAGAGTTGCTTCCCTCCCCATCACTTACTAATTCTGATTGATAAGACAGCTTCTTATGACTTCGGGCTCTAGAACATCTCGCCAGTCCTCCATGGGTAATAGGTTTTTAGTCAGATTTTGCAGCAAATCACTTTGCTCTGTCATACTTTGGCCTTTACCTTTTCCTCTGAAGATAATTATGTTTGATGACAGTTTTGCATAACGTGCATCTTACTAGTAATAGAGTATCTTACAAGTTTTGTAAGAGCATTATAATAGCATAGCATCAGATTTATCTAGGCATGTTCAACACACTCCTATACTATCAAATGCCATTTCAGCAGCCATTCAGATGAATCTTTGAGCTTCATTGGAATTTATCTCTGAGGGTGTTTGAGAACATGAATAATGAATCACAAGCAAGTTTTATTAAATATAACAGCTGTCAGCTAAAATGTATGGTTAGTAGCACACAGTGGATTCCTGGTGTGGGAGTAAAAGACAAGTTAAAAAAAAAATCTGATAAATGACTAACGGTTAATGTACTGTCTTATTTACCTACTTATTCCATCAGTTTTTTTTTAAAAAATGTATTTCCTGAAAGAAAATGGCCACGAATGTGGAAGCCATTATTGTTTTTCACCTGTTTGAACTTGGACGCAAAGTGTTGAAGGTACTAAATTCCTAGGTAGGCACATAACTTGACCCCTGAGAATTCAGCGTCTCCAGTATCTCTAGGATTTGGGCCCTCATTGGTATAACTGTAGCACTAAAAGTCTTGAAATATTTTCTGTTTATGAAGAATAGCTTGGAGGTGGAATCCTGTTCTGATAGAACATGGTATTGGCAACAGAAAATAAGCAGAAATACTATAACTTCGCTTGCTGTGCTGCTGGCATGCTGCAACCTGTCCCTAACTTTCTAATGCAGTACTTCTTTCATACTGCTTCCTCTGCTTACACCCATTGTTGTTCTCTGTTCATTTGCACAACATTTTCTATTTCATGAGTCTCTGAAGGACTCATGGACAAAGAGCATGTATGTCCTCTTGTTCATAATGTATCATTGCCATTCAGTACTGAGAGATGTTCAACAAGGCCAAGTGCTGGGTCCTGCACTTTGGCCACAACAACCCCATGCAGCGCTACAGGCTTGGGGAAGAGTGGCTGGAAAGCTGCCTGTCGGAAAAGGACCTGGGGGTGTTGGTCGACAGCCGGCTGAACATGAGCCGGCAGTGTGCCCAGGCGGCCAAGAAGGCCAATGGCATCCTGGCCTGTATCAGAAATAGTGTGGCCAGCAGGAGTAGGGAAGTGATCGTGCCCCTGTACTCGGCACTGGTGAGGCCGCACCTCGAATACTGTGTTCAGTT
>NW_008794543.1:7525135-7538521 GCF_000699145.1 Aptenodytes forsteri | reverse complement strand
GTTGGACTCGATGATCTTAGAGGTCTTTTCCAACCTTAATGATTCTATGATTCTATGATTCTTTGTTAATTATTCTGAAATTGTTGCCTGGTCTTTACTCACCCTACTTGAACTAATTTCCATGGAAGCCACTAGGAGAGGTGATGAGTACAAACCTCTCAGCACTGATGGTTTGAAAAGAGCGTAGTCTATTCTTAGCTTTAGCACTGCTGAATTTAGCATCAAGAAGCTGTTTGTCTGTATAGTGGCAGGTGTTGACTAGTGAGTTGGAAAGACTTTGCCAGGAAACTCATGGCTATGACTTTGATAACTGAGATTAATGCATTCTGCAATGTCTTTGAGTTTTCAAACTTCTTTTGAACTCCTTATAAAGTTTTAATAAAGTTTGTTTATTATATCTCCAGTTCTGGAATATTGTTTAGAGCTTGTTCAGTTATTAACCTTTTATACATATGCATATGTAATATATATAAATAGTATCACTCTTGCCTTTTTTATATATATAAAAGCAACACAAAATAGTAGATTTTATTATCTATATCACATTACATATTTTTCACCTTATGATACCCGGGGTGTGTTTGACATGACCTTTTTACCACACACAAAATGAGCTTATCTTCAGGCAGCAGTTTGAAAAAAATTAAGCTTCCACATCAGGCACGACTGGGAACGTATACTCATCTCTGAAATCAGCAGGGCCCATTGAAGAACTGGCCATACGTTACAGACTTAAATTGACATCCAATAGATCCTTAGAAGGCAAGGCTGCTGCTGTTCTGGCTCATGTTTATGTTTCTCTGCTTAGGTGTGGTTTCAGGTTTTGACATTTTTCCAAAAGCAAGAGCTGCTCTTTTTTAAGGGGAGGGAAAACAACCTTTCCCACATGCATTAGTTGTGCAGGCACATAAAGGAGTTAAAATCTTGGCCCAGGCTCTTAATGTGAGTCTGTAGTGCCACAGAGGGGCCCCTACTGGCCTTAAGATATGTTGACCCAGTAATTCATTTAGTCATGGATTATTTCATTTGTTTCCATGTGTGCCATAACTATGTAATCATCATGATGTGTTCTGTGCCCTCATGTGGGATTACGATTGTTGAATTTTTTTTTTTTTTTAATATCCAGTCAGATAGAGAAAAAGAAAAGCTGGTGAAAGCACCCAGCAGCTGGAGATGAAGTAAATTTGGCACACTCGCATTCCTTAGGCTACCTGCTAGCAAACAAGAACAAAAGTCAGTGCAGCATACCAAAGTTATGTGTTACACAAATCTCATTATCTGTATTTATTTAGGAGGTAGTAAACATCTTTAGCACCGTGTGAAGTGAGGATGCCCATGGCCATGAGCTCTTCCAGTTCTGAACTCTAATTTGAGGCATTGCAATAGCTGCTGAAAACTGTGAAATAATCTACATGTTTTCTTCCAAAGGGAATATCATGATTTAGAAGTGTTATATTTTGCAAGTGCCAACAGAATGCTAAAAAATCTCTTTCAGCTTTTCTCTTAACCCACACTGGATCTCAGATGTGCGCTGCAAGCAATTTTTGATGGTAATGTTTGTTGGAGGCCATTGGAGGTACAGATGCTGTGTATTTGGCAATCAGGAAGGCTCAGGTTGGGAATCAGAGGTCCTGGTAATACAAACCATAATATAAAATCTCAGCTTTCTAAGGAATTACTGACAGTAGCTTATTGTCAGCTTTAAATATTTAATCTAATAAAATCATGAGCCAAAGCAAGTCACATGCTTGAGTGCTACTTTCGGGAAATTGTTGCAGTGTTTATTGTATATGGATGAAGAAACAGGGGCACTGTAAACTGTTTTACAGGATTTTTTAAATTAAATTTGGAGTCCAAGTACCTTTCTAGCTTCAGACTTCTGTGAAGTTAATTCTTTGCAAACCAGTCAGTTCACTGCAAGAAATTGCAGTAAGTCTGATGGCATCATGAAGAGAATCGGAAAGGGCTTATTAAATATCACATACATTTCTAATCATCTACTTGATATATCTGCCTGGCAATGCAGAATTAAATCCTGGAGACTGTTAAAATAAAAAGAGGCAGATTTAAGTCATATTAAGGAAACACTGTGAAGGGCTATCAGTTAAAGAACGGTCCTGCTTGGTTCCATTCAAGCTAGTAATGTAAGATTTGGCAGACTCTGTATGACAAAATATTGTGGAATAATCTAAACCACAACCAAACTGCTCAGTAACTGTTCAGGCTCTTACCACTTTAAAAGAAACGTTACATTCCTCAGGCTTGAACCTAGGGGTGTTGAACCGCTAATGGACTTCAAGCCTACACAGGTGAGAGGTTGAATAGCTTGCCAATAATTACAGTAGGCTCATCCACTCCCACTGAGTGTTTAACTTGGCGTCTTAGCCTATGTCTGACATAGAGCAGCTGGGTCTCTGGCGAGGCTCATGTTCCAGCTGGGAAGGAGCAAACACCAGGCTCACTAGGAAGCAGAAGCTCACAGCCTCAGCTATCTCTCAGCAGAGGTTATTCCCTGCAGCCAGATGGTTTAGCTCAACAAACTGTGTAGTCGGGCATCAGTTGCAGTTGGAGGCAATGGTCATACTGACTGGCTTTCTGCTGAGCCTGGGGTCTGCTTGGATGAGTTTTCCTTTCAGCGTGTTTTGTTTTCTTGGTGGTTTTGTGCTAAGTATTCAGCAGCGGAATGAGTTAGAATGGAGAACGTGCTTAACTGTGCTAGTACTTTTCCTATGCTTGATCCTGCCAGGAAATAGGCTTTAGGTAGAAAATAGTCTTTTAAGTTGCTACATTGCAGCTAAAATGTGTGTGAGCTCTGCAAATGCTTATTCTCCTTGCACTGCTTATGCTAATGTATAGTAGAAGTAAAGCAGGGATAAACTGTAACTGAGAAACTGTGTCGTGGTATCAACATTATTCTCATCCTAAATCCAAAACACAGCACTGTACCAGCTACTAGGAAGAAAATTAACTCTATCCCTGCCAAAACCAGGACAACTGCTAATCTGCAGTCAATGCATTTAGCTATGTTGAACACAGATGCGTGCAACAAGACTGTCATGGTGACCGAGTCACCCAGTACTCTCTGAAAAGAAGGGCATCAAAACACCTGAGATGGATATTACTGGTGCTGAAAAAAGGTGAGTTTTCTCACAAATTCTGAGATGACAGACAAGGAGACAACTTCTTTCTTTTGTGCCTGCACAAATGCTTCTCTAAGGGAAAGAAGTCACTCCTTCTGTGTCCTGTGTGTCCTACATAACTTCAAATACACACCAGAATTTGCGCAATCTAGGGGGGGGAAAAAAAATCTTTTATTTTAGTTCTTTAAAAAAAAATGTTACTTAACACTTTTTATTATGAATACTTAACTGTTACGATACTATTAAAAAAAATGTTCTTCTTTCGTCAAATGTAGTGACCAGATGAATCCCTTAAATCTAACTAACTTCAGTGTTATGGAGAGGGAAGGGCCTAGTCCCAGTAGTAATAAATAACAAAACACAGTATAAAGCAGGAGAAGGCAGACAAATGAGGAAGAAGAAATGCAAGCAAAGAAAGATACATCCTGGCAAACAGAAGAAATATAAAAGGTCAGGAGAAAACAAGTAAAAATTCAGAGGTAGACAATAGAACAGGAGAATAATTAATCAGGATAAAAAAGAATTAGGGTATAATCTTAGTTCCGCTGGGGGACTGGCTCAACTCCTAATCCAGTGGTGCCATTTCTGGATAATACAGAGGATATAGGAAAAGATGACAGACTGGACGTAAAGAAGGTGAGATTTAAGAGAAGATTTCTTTTTTTTTCCCCTGGGGTATGTTTGTGATATAGCTACACTCGCATATGGCCTAAAGATGTCTTGTCTTTTTGGTTTTTTAAAATCTGGCAGCTGCTGTTAGATGAATTGTCTGCCCATAGCTTTCAATTTACTCTGTGTAACTGGAGCATATAGGTCAATTTTTTTAATTTTTTTTTTTTTTAAATCTCACTGTCTCCTGTCCTTTAACAAAAATGTAGGAATTCTGAAGTGACTGTTTATTTGTGGGGGTTTTATAATTGTGTATGGAATAGAAAGGAGGTCTGAAAATATGTTTAATTTTCTTTTTATTTATCTTGTCTATGCTTTTCAAAGAATTTTAAATTGGTCTAATGCTATCTTGAAATTGTCTGACATCTTTAAAAGTGTAGCTCTGAGGAACCTTTCAAATGCAGGACAGACTATATGAAAAACCGGTATGAAGTTCAGAACCAATCATAAATGATCATGATTTATTGCACCACATCAAAAGCAGATAACCGCTTAAATCCATAATTCATTGCAATAGTATCATAGTCAAGCCTGACAAAAAGTCATCATGTTTATACTTGGATAGTTCAGTTTAGTAATTTATTGGTTCTAAAAAATAATGTACTCACAGGGCTCTAGACTCTGTCAACAATAAAAAGCTGTATTATGTATACAGGTCCATGGACTGAAAGTGCCCTTCAAGTAGCCTCCATGAATGTATTAAGGATATATGGTATCCTGATACGCTAAGCAATCTTGCTTGCCATAAACTTTTAATGCACTAACTATTTAGTAAGAATACCATTGAAAATCATCCTTTATCAGTGCTCCAAGCTAGATCACTTTGTCCTCCCTGGCTCCTATGCTACTTTGCCAATATAGGCTACAACTAATCGCCTAAAGTTTTACACTCATAAGGGAAAGTTCACCTCATCTCCTAAAATACCTGTAAAGGTTTATTGAACACGTATAATTTGTAGAATGTTTACAGAATTTTATTAATAATAAATGATCAGAAGCTAAGTTCCAAATAAAAAGAAGATAATTTCTTATATCTCAAGCCATCCTGAGATGGGGACAATTTATCTTCATTTTGCTCATCTAAGTAATAGGCAGAAATGGCACAATGGACAGAAGAGTCTAGTATTGGCAACGGCTTTTGTTCTGCAAACTAGGAACTGATTGTAGGAAGTACCAACTGATGCTTATAAAATGTAAGAAAACAAAAGGAAAACAAGTAAGAGAAGAACAATGTTTCAGGAAATGGAATAAATTTCAATGAGAAAATAACATTTCTGAGTTACTATGCTTGCATGCCATTAGGACAAGAAAAGTCTTAAGGATGATTTCTGCTTGATTATCCAGCTGAAATCAAGATGACCTCTTGCTGTACGAGTACTTGAAACATTTAATAAAAATTGGAAGTTCTAGCCATAAAATCCTGATTAATGTTACATTTGAAAAATGACATTTTTTTAGTCTGTATTTGATTTTTCTAATGTAATTTTTATATTATGCTCATTAGTGTGGTTTATAAGCAAATTTGATTGTTTGCTTTCATTTGGCTTTTTTCTTTTTCCCTTCTAAAATCTCATACACTGTTATCCTGAATAGGTAGCTGCTGTCTTTTACTTTAGAGCTTGTCATCTTTTGGTGATGGATACAATTGGATAAAATTCTTTTACACATAAATATCTGGTTAAAAAGTTAGGTGCTTTTACCTACTTACCAAAATCAAACTATTGGCCTGTTACAGTCCTTGGCTTTTAGGATATCTCATAGACTCTCACAAGCCAGAGATTTATCACATGAAAATGTGCTTGTTTTAATGTTTTCTTTATTGTTTTAAATGCTTAAAGCAAAGATTAAATATTTTCTCCTTGGAACATATCTTATAAAAAAAAAAGATACTAAAACATCTAGTAAGCCTAGATAAACTAAAAACAGCTGAGAAAAGGGTGGTCTTATTGATTTCTCTTTATGAGAAGATTCATCATGTGCAACGAGCAAAATGAAAGCTAAACTTACACGAGATACAGGTACTAATACTTGCCCTTGCAGCAGATGAAGGCTCTGTGTCCTCATATGGTCTCTACCTTCCTTTCCTTACAGCTGAGGTTTTTTTCCAACTGTAGCCAGAGCTTCAGCTGTAGTCATTTCTCATTCTTATTTCATATCCTAGCTGCATTATGACATTAACAAACAAATCCGTATATTATATCTATCTTGCATAGTTATTGTTAAATTCTTTTAGTGACTCTAAAACAAAACACCTGTTCCATTTTGGGTAAAAATTAAATTCCTTTTTGCGAACATAAAATAATTAGTCAGTCCAAAAATTTTGTTAATGCTTTGTGATACTTTTTGCCTCAAATGGAAAATCTTTCTTGAACTGCAGCTCCTCAATGAAATTTAATTGTAACTCTTCTTGCAACAGGTAGAAATGCGTGATATTGCTAGAAGACATGTATGGAAAAATTGAGACCAACAAGAAACTCTTTCCTATCCCAGTTCAGAATATGATTTGTCCACTGACTCATTATTATATCAAGGTAACTTAGATAAGTTACCAGATAAACCAGATAACTGGTTCACTTACACTTGTCTAAACTTGGTCCCAGATATTTGGAACTCTGAATCTTAACCTCTGGTAGTAAAGATTGATTAAAAAGGGAAACTATTTTTTAAAATATCGATTCCCAATATCTAGACACTTACTCGCTTTAGAATTAATTAGTAAAAATTTTCTTGTTTGATATATTTTGCATTTCAGTTGTATGCAAGCACTCAGTTGAGACACTTCCTGAAAATGAGCAGATGAACCATGGAAGGAAGCTGCATAAACATCGTGTGGAAACCTTTGTTTTTCTCAACCAATCACCATGTATATATGAGTCTGTAAGTACTGTATTCATTAGCTCATAGAACTGAGTGCAAGAGGTTGTACACTGTTGTAATTTGAAAAATCTGAGATGGGTTTAATTTCTCGTCTTGTGGGGAAATTTTTGGGAGTCACCTTTACCTTCTATGAGATCACTTTAACCAACCATTCCAAAGTTCTTCCCTGCCTGCATTCAAGCTTTCCTGCTCCTACATTCATTTTAGTTGAATAATGTACCTTTATGAATAACTACAACTTTAAAAGTAATAAGAAAAAGGCTGCCATAATGGGTAAGGTTTTGTTATTAATATACTTGAAGGAGATGAATAGTGCATCATTGATTTGTGAAGGAAAAGGAGATATTTTAATAAAGAGGTGTTTTTATTACAGACAGCAGGCAAAATTAACTTTTTAATGAATTATACAAAATAAATATTTGAGAAAAATCACTAGAGTAAAAAATTAAGGAAGATTAGGTCTGGGGGGAATAGGAAAGAAATGCAGCGCTGCAGAGAAAGGGAGGAAGACAACTAACACGTGATACTGGTACATGATAACGTCTGAAAGCTGAGAATAAAAATCATTGGCAGGATATTTGCTATACCCCCTCTCTTTTTTTTTCTGTGAAAATTTTCACGTTAGATTTGCTTCTGTATGAATTACAGAAGGCTCAAATTCAGGTATAGTTCAATCACCGTCTTTTTTCCTTAGTTGTCTAGTTTTGTCTGCCGTGATGCTCAAAATCTCGTAGTTTCACATCTGCAGTCTAGTTAGCACTGAATGTAACTTACTGCATGTTTTGTTTTCACTTAATTCGACATAGATATGCTGAATTTATACTTAGTATGTAGTGACTATGCCCATTTGAAAGCATATCTGACAAATCATAGTTATAGGTGTATCAGTTGCATTTTGGACTCTTGTCATTGCAGATAAAGTGATAAAGAAATTAGTTGGCTTTGTAATTATTTCAGATACTGTACATGGACACGGTTGAGATTCAGCAAATTTACTGCACATGGGTAACTACAGCTAGGATTTTTTTACTTTTGTTGTTGTTGTTGTTCTCTTGTTCCCCGTTTCATCAGGAAAGAAGTTTTTCAGAAACTAGTTTAAAAAAAAATGTTTTTAGCACCTTTTTGTCAATAGGTTTTTGTCATTTGAATATTCAGTATTCATGCTGAATATTCATTCTTAATGTCCCCATTTAAAGTCACTTGGTTTTTTATAATTGTTTATATTGGTTTATATTGTTTATATTGTTTATAAAGTTTCTTCTTAAAGTAAAGGAAAATATTTTTGTAATCACTGGTGGTATAATTGAACTTTTGGTGAGAAAATGTTGATGGTGGTGGGAAAGCAGGTGGGCTTGAGGAAAATGGGGATTTTACCTGAGAATAGGTTAGATGTTTAAGCTGCATAGCTACTGCTTCTGATCTCGTAGAGGACTTGTGGACATGAGTTAGTGTATCAGTTCATTAGCCCAGCTCCCTGCTTCCTGAGCAAAACTCTACCTTACTTCATTAGCACTGGTATTTTTGAAAGAGGGACCAGAAGACTTTATGATGATAGAGCTTGAGGGAACACAACAAAGAACTTAAAAGATGGCTGTGTATAATATTCTAGCTTCGTTTGAAACATAGGCATCCTGTCTTCAAGTTAAATGGTTACAAACAGTGAAAATTAATTCCACTGAATTATTGTTTTGCCTTTTCAGCTATGATATCGATTGCATTCTAATGATTTATTCTTTTTTTTCAAATGTGTTGTTTTTCTTTTAATTAAAGTTGTCTTTATTATGGGTAAATGTAACTCTGCTAATTCTGCTTGAGCATTTTTTTTAGAACTTCATAATGCTTTAATTCTCAAGAAAAGCTATACACACCTAAATATTGCCTGCTGTAACATGAGTGGCAGAAGGGGTAGAGATCACAAAAACAATACTCACAAATGATAGTTAGACAAAAAAGATTGTTACTCTTAAGACCGGGGCTTAATAAACTGTAAAGATTGTGCTAAATGTGATGTATTAGAATGGTTAGCATGCTTAGTCTTATATTCTGAATTAAAATGGAAAGAAATACTTTAGATCACAATTGTTTAGAAATTATCACGAGATAACAACTAATAAATTACAAGATTTTTACAACAAATGACTGAGTTTGAATTTTTATCCTGAAAAAAAGAATATGCTTTATGTGATTTAGATGATGCTTTAATACGAGTAGCACTTCTTATACCAAGTACACTGTGCTAAACAAGAAAAAATAACAGTACAGGAAAAAAATGCATTCAGGAAATGAAGTAGTTCATTATTGTCGTTTATCTTCTCTAAGTTACACAGGATATCATAAAAGTGTGTTGATGAAGTCTTGGTAGGGGTTTAAAAAAAGCAATTGTCAATAGCATGTCTGCAGCTTTCTAAAAGGAGCATGGGTGAACTTCAAACTTTGCTACGTCGAGCAGACTGTATAGAAATCTAAACAACTGTTTGAATGGCTGTTTTTCTTTTTTTTTTTAAGAGCTGCAAATTCCAGTGCCTGCTTCTAGAATTTGTCTTCCTCTGAATTCAGCAACTCACAAACGCTGAGAGCTGCATAAGAAAGAACCGTTATAGTTTCTTTGTTAGCAGCCTTCCAATGTCATGGTAAGTGACATGTTATCATTTAGAAAGAATTCAATGTATAACTTTACAGACTGGCTCAAATTAGATATGGATACTATTGACACTTGGAGATAAGGTGGTGCAGCAAGAAAACTAAGCTTTTTCTATTATGTTAATTGTCTGCAACTCAAAAAATGGCAAGTTTATTGGAACGTTCTTATGGAGAGACATCCAATCATTCCACCTTGCAACCATATTTCTAAGGGTTCTGTTTTCTCTTTACTCTGCTCAGAAGAGCATATCATATTACTTACTCAGTTTTAATTTAATTTTTTTAATATATATTTCTCAACCATTTTTTATATTAAATCATCCATATTAGATGATGATTAGACAAAGGTTTTCCTTGTTTATGCACTTTTTAAGTAACATTTTTAAAGTTGGGAGAGAAAATTTTAATGTGAAAGTGAAAATTATGAGAAAATAGAGAACTTATGTGAAGTCTTGAAGAAGTCTTGAAGAAAAAATGTTTGGGGGATAAAAAAAAGAGAGAGGGGGGGGGGGGGGCGATAAAAAAAGGTGAAGGGTATAAAATTCTTGTACGCCACAACATGGAAGTGTGAATCTGACCCATGCTTAGGGCCAGACACTGTCACCTCTGAGGTACAGAGTATTTCCTCCAGCACACAGGATCCGAATATTAATAAGTTAGAATTTTACTTCCATAATAGAAATTATAGCAACACTGAACTGGAAAGGACAGCTGTCTGTAATCACAGGTAACTATCATAATAAATGTCAACTTAGGATAGCTCAGGTGAGGTCTCTTTCCTTACTCACTCTTTCTCCTTGTTTACCTTTGGTCCCACATGCTATAAGACCTGTTTTAGGGATTAAGCATAATGAGTGAAAATAAAGAGATACTATATACAGATAGAGTGCTAAGCTGCCCTTGGTTGAACTGAACGTGTCAGCTTAAAACTCTTGTATTATTTATAAATAATAATAAACAACTGTAGTTAGGATTAGAGATTCATTGTATTAGGTGTTTTGTGGAAATGAAGACATCTTCTCTAAGGGTTTATAATCTTATCTGAAATAAGCCACTGAGTAAAAGTAGGACAGAGATAGCGAGGCAAGAGGAAAACATGCAGGCAGGCTAGTTAAGAGGCACAACTTAATGGAGGCAGTTTGTCTAATATTTGTTTACTTTTCTAAGTAGATAGTATTGACTAAATAAAAATACTACTCACTTTATTAGTGGTAAGGAGCTCAGTATCTCTTAGATATCAGGAAGAAGTGGGGGCTGAGGAGACAGCTACTATCTTCAGTTCCATTCATGTGTAAACTGCACAAAAAAAGTAAAAGTTAAAACCTTTAGGAGAGAACTAGCTGCATGAGGTTACTAAGTGGCCTCATTTAAAGTGTTCCAGTCATTCTGTTTATCTGTCTCTGACAAAAATGGAAATACATAAATCTCAAGGTCTTCAAGAGACAGAAAAATTGTTTTGCACCCTACTTTACATTAAAATATGCTCTCTCTGAAGTTATAGGAGCAAATTTGCCCCTCTTTCTTCTGGTAGAGTGTAAATTGGCACACGATTATCTTTTGTGTTGTCACCGAGAGAGTATGAAAGGTCCTGAGCAACAAGTATTTTACATTCATTGAGTGCTGTAAATGGAAAAGTAAAAGTTGTTGATGCAGAAAATATATTACATTTCAATTATATAGTTCCCGCCTGTTCCCCCGCCCCCAACTATTGGTGTGTGCATACTTCACCATTAAGTGTTAGGCAGCAGCCCTGACTGTGTGTGCTGCCTCCGTGGACCTGAGGCCCAGAATGCCCAGCTGCCAACAGGGCAGTGTGCGCAGGCTGATAGAGAAGCCCACACATGGAGGATTGCATCCTAAGTAGCCGAGAACTCAGCAAAGCCTAACCCTATCAGTCAGTGTAATTAGCACGGTACCCGTTTCCATTTTGCTTCACACATTTAACAAGCTGTGTCTGACCACTCGATGAGTCCTTGCAGGGAAAAAGCATCTGTCTGGTAAGCACAGTCGAATATGAAATGTATTGTAACAGTTAAAGTGAGCTGCAAGAGGAATCTTACAGATATCTCTGGTCAGTGTCTGCGTATGACATCTCCCCTGGAAATCTTGCTTCACAGGTGCCTCAAAATCAGTCAAAACAGGGGAAGAGTCTGCACAAGTGACCTCCACTGAAATCATCTTCTGAGCAGCTGTTTCTTCACCCATAGACAGTGCTGCGTGAAGATGCAAAATAACAGTTGCAAGCGGGCACCTAGTCATCCGGCCACCAGAGAGGAAGGTCGTGCCATACTCAGCTATATTGCAAAATATTGGAGATTCAGCGTTAGTAAACCATAATGCTTTGTTATAACCGTTTCTTTTCTAGGCATATAAAATATGAACTGCTCTATATCCAGACGCTTCAGTGAAGATTTAATTTTTGAAAAATGCAGATTGGGACACACGCAATTAAAACAAAAAGAAATTTCTACAGAAATTATCAGCAAAATTGTCAAATTCTAAGGCCAATAGTTTTATAAGTTCAATCTATTCAGATCGTTCCCTGATTTGGCAAGAGCATTTCCACAGGGCAAACTCCAGCTAAAATTTCTGGCGGATAAGTGATATCCCAACTACATCTGCCCACCTCTTCACTCATTAGGTGATTCAGGTATGCACTGGGAAAACAAACCAAATACGGTGGTTATGGGGGAGGGTTGTCCAAATACATCTGCTCATTTCTATTGGTTTAGTTATACACAGGGAAAAACCAAAGGATAGATGAACTTTTGACAACTACACCCCTATAATGCATTTGAGGCAGGAAGCCAGAAGGTCATATTGACCTAAGTAACAACAGCTAATCTGCTTTAAACATGGGAAACATCAAAGGAACTGTCCTGGGGTGATATGACCAACAAGGCCATTGGCAGCTCATGCCATCTAAGTTGGAAACAATAAATAATGAAAACAACAGCTCTGGGTGGGCCGAGATGCATCTGCAGATGTCCCCCAAGTCCATGGTGCTGGACATAGAGTGGAGGCCTTGACTGGTGTGAGCGTGTTTCTGGACGTGTCATATGTGTGTATGTGTCTGCATGTGATAAATTAGAAACTGCACTTCAGCTATACCATCCTGCTTGGAAAGGACATCTCAGTAAGTGGTGTGGTTCTGTTCTTGTGGCTATCTCACCCCTAAATTCCCATCTGACAAGCCCAAAGAGTTACAGATTTAGCAAATGAGATGATGATATGAGAAGACATAGCTATGCTAACTTACTGGTAAGAGTACAAAAATTTTAATAGCAATATTACTGTAATAAAATGGTTTTGGCATTCTGTAGTCTGATCTTGGAATAGGGCAAATTAGTATCACTTTTTGTTTAAAGATTAAAAAAAGCGCTGGAAAAAATTCTGTATTTATTGTGGTAAAGATGTAACTAGGGGCTTTAAATGAAAAGAAAGGCAATTAGCTCGTACTTCAATTAAGTTACAGTAACCGTCATTAGTTTTAGCTTGGCTGAAAACATCTTACCAGGGGAGGTGCCTCGCTCGACCTGCTGCTTACAAACAGAGAAGGACTGGTGGGAGATGTGGTGGTCGGAGGCCGTCTTGGGCTTAGCGACCATGAAATGATAGAATTCTCGCTTCTTGGTGAAGTAAGGAGGGGGGCCAGCAAAACAGCAACCATGGACTTCCGGAGGGCGGACTTTGGCCTGTTCAGGACGTTGGTTGAGAGAGTCCCGTGGGAGACGGTCCTGAAGGGCAAAGGGGTCCAGGAAGGCTGGACGATCTTCAAGAAGGAAGTCTTAAAGGCACAGGAGCAGGCAGTCCCTGTACGCCGTAAGAAGAACGGGCGGGGAAGACGACCGGCATGGCTGAGCGGGGAGCTCTTGCTGGGACTCAGGAAAAAAAGGAGAGTTTACCACTTGTGGAAGAAGGGGCAGGCAACTCAAGAAGAGTACAGGGATCTCGTTAGGTCATGCAGAGAGGAAATGAGAAAGGCAAAAGCCCAGCTAGAACGCAATCTGGCCGCTGTCGCTAAAGACAACAAAAAATGTTTTTACAAATATATTAATGA
>NW_008794543.1:7498772-7523627 GCF_000699145.1 Aptenodytes forsteri | reverse complement strand
AGGCTGCCCAGGGAAGTGGTGGAGTCCCCATCCCTGGAGGTATTTAAAAGACGTGTAGATGAGGCGCTTAGGGACATGGTTTAGTGGGCATGGTGGTGTTGGGTTGACGGTTGGACTCGATGATCTTAGAGGTCTTTTCCAACCTCAATGATTCTATGATTCTATGATTCTATGATTCTATCTCTGTGAGAATTAGTGCTATTTTTCCTGCTTTTAAAATTTCCATGAAGTCAGAGAAAAACAACACTTACCTTTTACTGGTTTATATATACAACTTCCATAATATTGTACAAAGCATGACAAATTGGATTTCTCATAAATGCAAACAAATACACATGTATCAATAATTTGACATAGTATATAACCATAAAGTATAAACTGTGCTGCAGAGAAAAGGTTTGTGACAACATTAGTAATTGTGATTACTATAAACAATATAGAAAGTCTGATGTGGCTCCTAAATGTAGCATGCAATAGGCTGCACGAGAAAAAGATTTCAGTAAATGGAAGAGGCATTAAATATCAAAGAAAAGTAGATTTTGCATAATTAGCTATAATAATAATGTAGACAGAAAAAGCATCATGTGTTTCAAAAGTCATGTGCACTTCTGCCAAAGCAGACACTGAATGTAAACATCAATCAGCACAGAGTCTGTCACATAACACTGATAAGAAGGTTCTTTCTTTTTTTCTTTTCCTAGAGCTAAGCGAGGACCCTTTTAAGGAAGAAAGGAGAATACCGACCTTTAAACACTGCAACATTAAGGGCTAGAACTCTTGTTTTCCTACTCTTTGTGCTTGAAACAACTTCAGGACCTCTGTTGCTTTAAGACTTTTGGTTTTGTTTTTAAGGTACTGCTTGCAATGGAAGTTAGGCATTAATACGGCTTTGAGGATGTAGGCAAAAGTACCCAAATGTCTTTGATATTCTGGTCTATTCCCTACTTTTTAGTTTCACTGTGTGGCTTCTGGCAGTAAATGCCTCCATTTCTCCAGCTGATGTGGTCTTAAAGAAATAACATTGTGTGAGTACACACAGGTGAGTGATACAGTAGGACTTTTTTTCATTGTCTTTCAGCAAAGTTTCTGGTTTTGGTCGAAACCCCTACTTTTCTGTCCATTTTCTTTTGAGGTAGGTTTGTAAGACTGCCGCTGTTGCATATGACCCACAACATCTGCAATAAGCTGAATAGTTACCATGAAAAGATCCCTGGAGAGAAAAAAACTTTTTACTTGTCAAAAAGGAGTCAAAATGCCAACTGCTCAACTTCTTTCTAAGATCCAGAAAATGCAGATATCTTCATTAATTTCCCTCCTATGTTCCTAAATGATCTGAGTATGAAAGGGAACAAAAAAATCAAAAGGAATTCAATGAAAATATGCCTCTGGTTGCAAAAGAATGTTATTGTTTTAGTAAAATAGTAATATAAAAATGCAAAAATGCAGAGACTGTAATATGTTCTCTATAAGCACTGAATAATTCAGTAAACAGGATTATGGTAATCTAGTTTTTAAAAAGAGATATCATTTATTTTAGGCAAGATTTTGTACCCTCTGAATATAATTACACAATTATAAAAATTATAAATGTTTAAAAATAATTTGAATGTATTTGCACTGAATATTTATGTAGATAAATAAAGATGTCTAATAAGAAAAAACCTATTATGATGATGCCAAAAAAATTATGAAAAATTGTCATTTCTCCTCTGTACATACTACAATAGTAGGTAGAATAACAGAAGTAAGTGGGTTGCTCAGGCAAACAAAAAAAGTCTGTGGAAAAATATAGGCACTAAGTATTGTTATTATATGCACACATTAAAAATACAGAGATATCTGAATGTCTTTCGTTTACCTAATATCAAGGTGTTCAGAATCCTGCAGAATCCTAATGCACATTCCTATTAAACTGACAGTAATGTTATCAAATATGAATGTTCTTGTGGCCCAAATGAATATTTTTTGTTTTTCAGTGTGTTTTGCTTGGTAAAAATAAGCGAAAATAAAACAAGACAAATAATTGAGCCACAGCCCCAAGTTGCTCTGGAATGAGAAAGTTCAGATATAATGTAGAAACACATTTGGCCACTTCAGCATTGACTGACAGGGTGTGCGTCTGAAAAGGAGGCTATGAACAACACGGATTACGGCTTCTGTTGTAATACTGTTCTGCTAAAGACATTCAGGGAAGCCATCATGGGCTACCTGCTGCTATGTAATTTTGTTTTATTTTTGCACACACAAGTGAGAAGATTTCCATGGGACAAAAAGAGAGCTGGTAGCCGACTGTGACTGACAGTACAAAACATTGAAACAATAATCCACCGAGATCATTTATGTAAAAAAAGGAACCCAGAGATATTCAGCCCCTGAGGCTTCTCTTGTAAGGGTCTATTATTACTTGTATTGATTTTAGTATGCAAGTTCTCTCTTTCCTTCTCTCTCCTGGCCCACAGTGCAAACTATAAATAATAAACTAAAGAAGTCTTGCCCTGAAACCACCACTACCTTTGCAGCACATTAATTTGTGCACCTCCAGTTATAAAACCAGAAAAATCATGGGGAAAACAGGCAGGCTGAATGAAGCCCTACCTCCATAACCGAAGAAAATACTTTCCAGCATTCTCAGCTGCCATCAAGACCTCCTTATACACTACTTACACAATACTACTTAAATACAACATGAAAATGTCCTTTTTTGATGCTAGTTCTGCTTTGACTACTGATACTTTGATCAGATACTTTTCTGTATCCTCTCGTACATCAGGCAATATTACATTACTAAATCCCAACATTGCCAAGGCTACCATGCATCTTGGACATTGAGACAATTACTTGTTCTCACTCTTCCAGGACACAGGAATTAGCATCAGTACACATGACATTTCCCCCCTATTTGTCTGCTTCTAATAAAATTTGAATAGAATTATAGGAATGATGGGAAATTTCGTAGCTGAAATATTGGCTTCGTTCAACTCCATTTGAACGTTGTCATTAACTTTTAAGGATAGTAGGATTCCACTTTGACAGTATTAGGTATCTAATCCATGTGTATTTCACCTTCCTGTATATTTCCTTGTCCTTTTCATTTCTGCTCTTAATGTGTAAAATGATATGTCTACCACTATATAATTGAGAATTTCAGAGTTTTGAGTAGGGTATAATGTAATCCGAGAATAAGATCTTCCTAGTAAACATCTCTGCTGAAATACAGAACTATGTAATGTGGTGCAAAGATTAAGGCCTTTTGCAGTGGGTTTGACCCCAATCAGCAGCTAAGCACCCACGAGCAGCTCACTTACTCACTCCCCCCGTTTTATTGCTGGGTGAGACGTTATATAGCATGGGTCAATATAGCATTTGGTCAATTCATCTCAGCTCTCCCAGCTGTGTCCCCACCCAACCTCTTCCCCACCGTCAGCCTACTCGCTATGGGGACAGAGAGAGAAACAGAGAAGGCCTTGATGCTGTCTGAGCACTGTTCAGCAATAGCTAAGACATTGGTGTATTATCAACACTGTTATAGTCGCAAATTTAAAATAAAAAGCACCATATGGACTGCTATGAAGAAAATTAACTCCATCCCAGCCAGACCCAGTACGGTTGGCATGTATCAAACTTTTACTTATAAAAAGCAAAGGTATAACAAATACATTTATGTGAATCAAGCAATGCCATTTTAACCAACACGACATTCAGTTTCCGTCAAAATAAGATTAAAGAACTTTGTGAATGAAAAGCCTGCACACAGTATATTCCAGTGATCCTACTGGGAAGATCTCAAAAACTAGTGGAATAATGGTGTAAGACTGATAATAAAATGCAAGTCAGTCTGGGAATGACAGAGGATTTATTCTATTTCTGTTTTGAGCAGGATAGGTACTGTGTCCTGATACATCTTAGAAGTTGATCCTTCACTGATGCTTGCAAAATGGCAAGAGATGAGAGACAGTGGAGAGACTAAACATTTCTAGCCCACATAAAAATTCAAGTATTGAATGTAAGAATTGTTTTTTGTCAGAAAACTTAACATTTCTTAGTGCCGAACTTTCTATCTTTGCTGTCTGGTGTGTACGGATGTGACCTGCTTTTTTATTTCAGTCAGGAACCTGTGATAAATAACATTCAGTGTGAGCATGTGATGAATCCTGGAGATACTGCTGAAAGCATTCAGTAATTTCTCTGATACTAGTGTAGCATCTGTGTGGTGTTAGAAATGTGGAAATAAACTCAACAACAGAATAATCAGAAACGCTTTTGAAATGTGCTGGCTAGATGGATCTAGATGGATGTTACACTAGGGATCAAATTCATCCTTTTCAGTGTCTTCTTGGTGATATTATCATTCGGGTGAAATATTAAAGTTACAAGGAGATGTTGCCACAATAGGCACCTGACTGAAAGTGAATGTAGCTTATTTCTTTCTCTGTTCCAGTTGGTTGGTTCACATAGTCCTTTACTTTCCTGCTGTAGTTCAGAAAAAACCCTCTGAAGTGATACAATTAAGACTTATTTCACAGTTATTTTCTATACAAACACCACCTGATTGGAGATGTTTTAATCACTTCTATTTCCACAAAACTGTGTTAGGCATAACTATAGCACAATAAGTCATTTCACTTACAGGCTATCTCAGAAAATTTTTCACATCTTTATGTCCATAGAAATGTAAAGATGTATTGAGCTACAAGGGGCTGACTTAATTGGTTGCAGTGCATTTGAAATGTGATGTAGGATGATTTAATCAACCTATGACACTAATGGAGTTAAGCACTCTGTCCACTAGAAAATGGTATAATCTTTCATTGAGCTCCTAAGTGCTTGTTTATGGCTCTTTTGAAGGTGCTGTATTGCTGATCATATATTGCCATCCATCGTAGAGATTACAGAAATGAAAACAGCTACTGCAAAGCATGAGAGATGTGTCAGATGCCATAAGGTAAATATAATTTCAGGAGTGATAGATATTAACTGTTTAAAAAAATCCATAATCTGTGAAGTGTCAAGTATTCATACTAAAATGAATGAAAACAAAGATGCATATATTCTGTATTTGTCTTCTCAAAGCAGGAGTTACAATAAATTTTTTCTTTAAATTTTAATACCAATTATCAGTGCTTTCTCCTGATATTCTGTTAGAATGAGAGCTGCCTAGGTCAAACTGTTTGTGCTCGGAATTATGGAAGTGGACAAATA
This sequence comes from Aptenodytes forsteri, assembly GCF_000699145.1. Classification (NCBI taxonomy): domain Eukaryota; kingdom Metazoa; phylum Chordata; class Aves; order Sphenisciformes; family Spheniscidae; genus Aptenodytes; species Aptenodytes forsteri. The sequence goes on along the minus strand of NW_008794543.1, from coordinate 7,518,428 downwards.
TGTAACATAGCAGTAAAATCTCTCTAATTTTCCAGATATGACAATCAGGTATCTGCATCTCTCTGGACTATAAAGCCATTGTTAGGAACAAAACACACTGAATCTCTGCTGTGTTTGGCTATCATTTCACTCATCCAGTGTGAGCTCTGGAAAACTTTCTTTGCAACAGTCTGTCCTTAAAATATTTAGCATCCAAACTGCAAGTAAATATCCTTTCGTAAGGACTTTTTGAGAACTTTACATTCACAGCTCTTAGGCAACTAACTTACCTTTGCTGTGCCCTGGTATTCTTTATTCTGCATTAGCAGCAAAAGCAACTTCAAGAAATAGTTGTTTCTGAAGCATGCATAGCAAACTGATGTTTAAGGAATGCAGGATTTGAGTGCTTGTTTTCTGGTAACCTGGGGACGAAAGAAAAGTGCCTAGAAAGGCAGCTGAGTGGGGGTTGTGGACATGAGCACTGGACATGTGCAATTGCATAGTGCTAAAAGTTTGGAAAGGATTTGCTAGAAATATTCCATGCCTAATGTCACAAGAATATATGTTAGTTATTCAGAAAAAAACAACAAACAAACTAACAACACTACCCCTCCCCCCAAAAAAAACCCAACCAACCAACTAACCAACCAGATCAGAATGTAAATGTTTAAATACTACCTAAATAGCACTTACAATACCTGACTGTTTTCTTGGAGATTGTTCAAGATGCAGATTGTCTCTCCTAAGTCCCCTTTACTTCATTCAAATCCAGAACTGTTGCTTTGTTTCCAGTTCGTAGAATTTGCTGCAGAAGTCACTGTGCAACGTCTCTACATTTGTCCAGAAGCTTAAAGTTTTATTTCTGGGCATATTGAGACATACCTCAGACTTACTTGTGATGAGCAGGTCAGCACAGGTATATCATGCCTAACTCTCATTCACATGTCTCTGTGCCTAAGTTAATATTAACTGAATAGCTTAATCAATAGAACATTAATTGAATAACAGGACAGTATTCATCTCAAACCTCTCTACTTCTGAATAATTTAGCCTGAAAGGTAGATTACTCTCCTGTGAGGTGTGAAATACCTCATCAGACAAAGAAGCAGCTCTAGCTTTTACCTTTGGAAACGACGAATGCTATTTGGGGCTGCACTATCCCCACAGTCTTTTCCTGGTCATATTTTGAAAGAAATATCTGATGTTTCTTGCTTACTTTATGAAGGAAAACACAAAGATTTCTACCACTAGGTGAAGTCACCTAACTCCCAGAGGGGAGTAGGATGAGTGCTTCCTGTTGGCTGCCTTGGGCTTATCATTTTGGCTTGATCCTTTCCTATAACTAATTTTCTGCTGTAGAGGCCAGGATTTACTCCAGCACCCTTATGGGAGAGGTTATAGCCCACTACGTATAAAGCAGAGGCAAGCAAACAGACTTGTCTCATCTGGTCTGGTCAATGACCCAGCTTTTAACCAAAAGACTCTCTCAGAAAAATAGCTGAGCCAAATCACTCACCAAGTTTCTAAAATAATTCTGTTAACAAGTTATTAATTTGGATATTGTCTGTGAAATACAGTGATATTCTAACAGTTATGTTCATGAAGAGACGCCCATCCAAGGGCCGGAACAATGCAGGCTTTTGGCAATGAGTTCGGAATAGAAAATCAGAGGACGGAAATTATTCACATTCTGTTTAGCACCTAATACCTGTGGAAGGAACTTGACCATTTCATGGACATGCCACAACTGGAAGGGGACAAGAGGCGAAATCCATTCTATAACTTATTTGTCATACATTGTTCATTCTGCTCTAGCTCAGTGCTGATGTCAGGGAGAAGGAACATGAAATAATTTTCACATGCATACATTCTCCGGAGGTATTTAAAAGACGTGTAGATGAGGCGCTTAGGGACATGGTTTAGTGGGCATGGTGGTGTTGGGTTGACGGTTGGACTCGGTGATCTTAGAGGTCTTTTCCAACCTCAATGATTCTATGATTCTATGATTTCATGAAGAGAAGAGCTGTCAACTAAAAAGACAATGCAGGCTTTTGGCAATGAGTTCGGAATAGAAAATCAGAGGACGGAAATTATTCACATTCTGTTTAGCACCTAATACCTGTGGAAGGAACTTGACCATTTCATGGACATGCCACAACTGGAAGGGGACAAGAGGCGAAATCCATTCTATAACTTATTTGTCATACATTGTTCATTCTGCTCTAGCTCAGTGCTGATGTCAGGGAGAAGGAACATGAAATAATTTTCACATGCATACATTCTCCGTAGAGAGGTGTTTCTAGATATATGAGTAGTGCTGTACTGCTGCTGTATTTTTGAAGTAGCAATATGCTAGGTCACTCTCTTGATTAGCTGGGTTCCTGTACCAGACAGTGTGTGGCATATTATGTACCTCATCCTGTTATTTCAGATGACAAAGCCTAATTTAATTGTAAGTACCCCTGGGATTTATGGGGAAGTGGAAGCTCAATTTTTAAAAACCTTAATATGGTTGCTGTAAAACTTAATTGTACTGTCTGGCTCTTTTAGTGGTAAATTCTAATTAATCTAAAGTGTGGAAAGGAAATGGAACACTGATTTTTAAAAAAAATACTTCCTTTTGTTCCTGTCTACTTCTTAATCTGAATATAACCTAATGAGGCAATGTTAGTTCAAAGCTTAGCCTGACTATTCTTTGCAAGTGGTTAATGTAACAACTGATTTTATTCTTGTAACTATTTTATGTGCACTGTAACATGGCTAAGACTATTGATTTAGTCAATAAACACTTATTCATGTCCAAAGCAACCCTAATTGGATGGACATAAAATAAAGCATAATACAATAATTATTTGATTGCCTATAAGAAGAGCTAAACACGTGAACTGAAGTTGCTGTCTTCCTCTGGGAAAGTACCGTCTTTGTCTGAAGTGTCTGGCATTTGCTAAAACTGGGAAGGGATAAGGTATGGAAGGATAATTGGTCTGTTGTTGTAGTTCATTTGTGATCTTAGACACTCCTGCAAACAAGCAAAATGGCTTCCTATCTAATGAAGATAATTTAACTACACAATACCCTCAGCCTCTGGACCGCATTCTGACTCTCAAACTCAGAGAGCCACATGTATCTGGGACATAGTGTTCATTTTTCACCTGTGTTCGATACGGTGAATCAGCATGAAAATTACCTGATGGAATTAACGTGATTATTTTAAACTCTGTATTTTGGGGAATGTGATCCACTTACCTCCCCTCTTCTAAACTCTTCATGGTCAAGCTTTCATAAGTTTTCAAGGGTGGGCACTGTAGAACTAACTAGGAGATACTAAACTGCTGGACCTTCACCAGCTAGAAGATTTTTAATCAGAAATACAATGATGTATTTATGCTCCTTGCAGCAACTCCAGATATGTAGTCATCTCAGAGATGGCTGACATGTCTGCCAAAAGAAAAAGAATTTCCATTTGTTCCTATCCCTGCCTCCTATTAGAGGTGAAAGAAGTGAAAGGATGAAAGATCTCATTACTTCCAAACTGTCTTTCTTTGCCATATGGAGGGTAGAGAACAAAAATATTTTCTCTTTCTCTTCTCTGAAGGGAAAGGAATGAAACCATATTTTCCCATACAGACTTTAATCTCCGGTACTGTAGTGCACATGGCACTATTTGAAACAGAAATAATAGATTCCAATAAGAGATCAGCTATGCCGAAACCTAGAGTTTGGGCCTGTGGGCAAGGTGTTTCCTCGCATTTGAAAGAGATTCAGCGTGTGTGCAGGGTTAGATGACACCAAGGTGGGGAGTGCTTGTAGCATTGATTGTTTTGAGGATTTGGAGGGTATAAAAGCGGAGTCAGGGGGCTTTGGAAAGCCATGCAGTTTTAAGAGCTTTTTGAGGTCAGGCCCACTTTTGCTGCTGTCTTTGGTCATGAACTGAATTGCACCTGTACCCATCTCTCTCTGTGATCCCTTCTGTAACTGCCTGCTCACTCTCCACAGGGTGCAGCTGCCTGTGAAGACCCAGATTGGATATGGCTCAGCTTCATAACCTTGGCTCAGACCTCTGAGGAAACTGGTAAGTCGAGAGGAAGTCTGCAGAGTAGAGGTATGAAAGATAAGAAAGGTAAAACTGCAGACAGAGTAGGATTGTTGGGACTGGATCATCAGTAGCTCAAGGTTTCAAGAGGAAGAACATCGGCATGAAATAGTATAAAATCCTGAAGGAAAAAAATGGAGTCAGTGAAAATGGATCTGTTTCAGGGGCAGTGGAAGCTGGCCCTTCCCCTCCAGGCTGGTGCCTGCCCGGCCAGCGGAGACTCTGTATGTCTTATCATGCCAGAGTGCATATTAGTACTTAGTCTAGTAGCTTGTTAAATCCTAGATAACTCTGTGTGCATCAGCCAATAAATAACTGCATTATACTTTTAAGCTATCTTGCTGGCAGACGCTCTTTGTACAGGGCTAGAAATGCCTGAAAAATGACCCAAGGAAGGAGGGTAACACACGTAGGCAAAATATTCCTCCAAAGAAGAGATTAGTGTACATGACAAGAAAGTTCTGTATTTAGAGCAAAACATTTGCTGTAACCTCAGATTATTGCTTTTCCCTGTGATGATTTCATTTCCCTACTGATGTTGGAAGTGAAGCTATTGGAGTGACTGATGTGTGTAATCTCTGACTGGATAGTTCTGCTGTATATACATGCACTTACATATGGTCACTTAACAACTGAAGCATCAAAAATACCTACCATACATCAAAGTAATACTGAACACTGGCTAATATAAACCTATAACAGGAAGGAAGTTCAGAGCCGAAATCAAAATTTCAGTTTTTAGTGATCTTGCTGTGCCTAGGTATTGCAATACTTTACCTAAGGTAAGTATCACTCTAGAAGAGTTTATGATGTAGCGTTAGATAAGACTGGCTTTTCCATTTCAGCCCTGCATTGCTAAGTTCTCCAGAAATGCATTTAAATGCTTTTTTTCTGCCTAATTAAGACAATTATGAAGAAAAATTGAAGAAAAATTAAGAAGTGCAAAACAAAATTTCCTTAAATAAACTCAAAGAGATAACTTCTGATACCAATCATTACTCCATTAACAGTGACAGTGTACAGGTCATGAAATTTATGTCATGGTATACAAAGCATATTTTTACCATCTATAAGAACATATTATCTTTTGATATATTTTATGAGTCCACAGAATAGCATAGAGCATTACTCTAAAGTCACACACAATCTCATTTCAAAAGCAACTATGACTTTTTTAACCCAAATTAAAGTACTCTAAAGAGGGAAATTGTTCAGAATGTTCTTAGCTTATTAAATTGGATCATGTTTAGTTATTTCAAGACAGGCAGCCAGAAATACACAAACTCACTCTTATGGAAATAAATTTAGATTATATATTTTAGGAGAACTATTCTAACTGTAACAGTTCTATGCAGGCGGCTACCCCAGTGCCCTGGGGCTAGAATTTAATCTTAAATTCTAGAAGGCAAGGTAGATAAAATGTCTTACAAAAATGTGTACTGAAGTCTTTCTGCTCTCTGAGCTAAGTCAATTTAAAATTAATTAAATTGTCCATTTAAAATGTTTTCTTTTTGATTTGGACCTGTAACAGAACTTCTTCCAGTGTTTGTTCCAGTTATGGGTGACCCAGCACCTTCTCAGATTAATGCAAACATTCCAACAGTTCAAGGCCTTAAAAATGACCTGATTTCTTAGTCTCTGCCTGGAAATTAAATGTAATTTTTGGATGTGTACTCTAAAAATGTATCTTACGTAAAATGCTGGACAGAAAATATTGAATTTATTCACAGTTTTCTTATCTTTAGATCATTTGGATAAGAAATAAGTTGTCTGTATTGCACCTGAATGGAGCAAATATTTGTGGGTTGTTTGAGTTATTTTTGTAAACTGAATTATCAAATGAATCTAAAACCTAAAAGAAAATAAAATTTTTATAATGTCCACCTTAATACCTGCCACGAATGCAGCTGCTATGTTAATGAACATAGACTGTGATTTAAAGCTGCTGTATTTTCACAAGTCTTGGTTTTTTTGGTAGCAACAGATGGCTATGGAATGTTTAAATAATGAGTATTGAGATGTTCATTACTGTTACTACCATGCTTTCCCTCCTGCTTTTAAGTAGCATTGGTTTAACAACTGCCTAAGTCTCATAGACACCCCAGCATTAGCCAGACATTCCGTTGCCAAGCAACATTTAGTCCACATTTTGAAGTATTTGTTTCATTTGACATACATCACTCACTTATTTTCATATACAGACTGATGTGACCTTCTTTTTTATATTTTTAATAAAACTGATTGTCAATGGCATTGATTGGCATAGATTGCATTGAAGATGCTGGAGACTACAATATATTTGGTGAAAGCAGAAACATCATGAGTGAAGTTGCACTTTGTGTCATATCGAAGCTCCTTGTCAGCTTTTCCATTTTTATGAATCTTAAGTTACAGATATTTCAGCTGGTTAGATTTCCTAAAAATACTACAACATTTGAGACCTGACAAGAATTTAGGTACCATGCATACTGGGTTCAAATGTGCTTTCAGAAGAAATGCTTGCACTAATAGTCAATGTTTCATTGAACTAAACCAGTAGCAAATATATGCTTTACACTATGGAACGCATTATGAAATTTTAAAAAAAGGAAGACAAAACCCCCTCATATCAAACTGGAAACATGAAAATCGTGGCATGAAATTCTACATGTCCTATATAAGATTTGGAAAAGTTTTAATGTACCTGCTTTAAATCTACAATGTTGTGCCAGACCCTTTTGACAACAGAACGTACACAACAGTTTTGAATAACACAACATTGTTTGACAAAAGCAGCACACTCCTGGAATCCCAAGAGGAGCAACAGAACAGTGAATCCTGTCTTGAATATCTAACAGGCGAGAAAAATGGTTGGATGATCCGGGTAGTGACTCTGAGTGACCGATCTCATAGCTGACCTCTGATCTCACAGCAGACCTTGCTCTGAGCAGGAGGTTGAACTACATGCCTCCCAAGGTCCCTTCCAGCCTGAACAATTCTATGATTCTGCGCATATAGAATTGGGGGCTCAGTTTCTTCCACACGCCCATCACTTATCAACTTTGAATTTCCTGTGTGGTCACTCAATGACATGAGATGCTCTGCAGTGTTTCAGTCAGGTTTCATTTTCACTACCTAGAGTAACTTACTACCATCAGCAAAGTTACTTTGCAATTCATCTCCTTCCCTAGATAATTTATGAACATGCTGAACAGCATACGTCCCTGCACAATTCTAGTGGGAGTCTACTGATGATCTCGCTACCAAAAACCCCTGTTTATTTGGTAGTGTATTGTAAATGAAAATAAGCCAAGAAACTACACCAAAAACCTGTCAAAAGAAAGTGAACTGAGAAAAAGCAGCAAATACATCTTCCTCTGAAATGTCACAAATCCTCAGTTTCAGTACTGTTAGAAAGTGAATTTGATTTTAAGGAGACTGACTTTTTTCAGAGTTGAAGTATTGCACTTAAAAATTTGTATCAAATGGAAAAATAATTTTAAAAGCAACTGTTTGCTTGTTTGCCTTTAATCTAAGGGATTTTATACTCTTGTGGCTTAATTTAACAAAAGCTTAAAGCTTGAGGTACAGTATACGAATATTCAAATCCGTGACACTGTTTCAAATTTAAGAGCATAGTTAATGGTTTCATTGAACTGAAGTGGTTATTATTCATAAGGTCTGAGCCACTGATAATTACTAAATACATTTTTACTAACAGAAAAGCCCATGCTTTTAAAGAATTTTAAATTCTTCTACTCATTTATGCAAGTAAAACCAGGTTCTTACGCACTCAGGCAAGTAATTCCACTTAAACGTGAATGCTATTAGATATGCTAACTGCTAGGTATGTTTCAACAAACAGGACCTATCAAACTGATGGCAAGTCATGTGGGGTCTTCTCTAACATATGCCAGACTCGTGTCTGTTTCCCAGTCTGTCTTTCCCACTCTAGGCATTCCTCTGCTACTCTGTGAACAGTCTTTCTATACTTCCTTTTTGTGCCCATCATTCCCTTTTCCCTTTATTTTTATTTTACCATGAGCTTTGGTGACTTTAAAACTCTAGACCAAATATTCTTATTGCATTCCTGAAAACGTCTGCAGAAATACATATAAATTCTGTCAGAGAAGACAAGAAGAAACAGAATGAAATGACTTTTTATCCTTCCTAGTGCAGCATTAGTCGTTCCAAGTTGTCAGTGGTTGCAGCAGGCAGTGAGAAGGCTGTGTGGCAGGTCATGCATAGGCATTACATTCATCTGGCCATTTCCCCTATGTGTGAAAGAAGCATGTTTTCCACCTGACCGGTAACTGTAACCTCATGACCATTCCTTAATTATAGAAGTTCATTTATAATTTATATTACAGCTGCCTACAGGCCCGTTGGTGTTCCTTTGTTTCCAATCATAATTGGTATGCTTTTTTTTTTAAATTATTCTATTATTCCATTTTGGGAGGAGATAATTACATTCGTTAGTATCAGTAAAGATTTCTCAGTATGATTCAAACAAAAATTTGTCTCACTTCATTTTTATTTTTTTTTCAGAACCTGGGAGTAGATTACATGAACATCTGACTGATGATTAGGAAAATGAGTGGGAAGAAGGTTGAAAGGAAAAAGCCTCATCTTTAGAGAAAGGTGCAATCTGGATCATTCTTCTATAAAGAGAATTAGTAGAATACCTATAGAAGTGTGAAATCAAAATACTGATTTTTTTAAGTCCTACAGTAGCTGTTAGTGGAGCTGGATATCTACACAATTAAAACTAAACAAAGCCTTCCTCTTGAAAACTAATGAGACTAGTGTGTCCAGTCAGAAAAAAATTCAAATAATATTTAATGTTGAGTTAGATTTTTTTTCCCCTCCTTTTTGCACAGAGGGTTAATTGGGTTCATGACATTATCTGAAGGATGGAGACAACTCTGCTCAATTTATGTTTTGTAAGCACGGGAAATCTTTCTGAACATATTAATGGGGATAAGTATGTTATACACAAAGAAAAGACTAGTAAGATGAACAATGGACTAAAATCAGGGCATGTGTAATGAAGACGGTGAGGTAAAATATTCTGCTGTTACAGTTGGATTAGACCAGGTAGAGGTTGAGGAAACTGGCTTACTTGCCTAGCAACAGAGACTACAAACTGAATTACACGAAAGATACTATAAAAGAGGCTTTGCTTACATTTGACTTTGAAAATATGGGAATATGTTATGTTTTGGAGCAGGGCATGAGATACCTAAAAACCATGATGGAAGAGCTATTTTTCCACCTCCCTACTCTCAATTTGTCCAACTGTGTAAAGGTCTAACTATGTACATTCAGCTTTAGCTCAATTATCTGTATAAAATAAATTTTATATTGCTTATTGTAAGGTGTAAAATTATAAGGGTAAGTATCACCTGCTTATGAAATGAGCTGATGAAATTGTACAGCTTGGTAAAACAAAAGCAGACTTAAAATGATCTTGGGAGAAATTCCTTCAGGACAGAATAAAAAATGCAATAGGAATTTAAAAGGAATTTTCTAGGCAAAAAGAGAAAATGCTGACATTAGGATTTGCTAGAATATGGGCACACTAATATAATTTTCTAGGTGTATCATGGTCCACAAAGAAACACTATAAATACTGATTTACATGCTTAACATTTTCCTCAAGAATTTCAGATAGCTTAGTATTTACGTATAAGAGTGCATATATCCAGTGCACGTACATTGTGCACTATTAAGTACATATGATTAGTGCGTACGTTCAGGCTGACATACAGATTTCTGAAGAATTTGTACTGAAAATAAACAAATACAGGTGAACATAAATCTGATTCTAATTCAGTGGCCCTTTATTTTATAGTGATTTATTTTTTCAAATTAAGATCAAGAGAGAAATTGAATAAATCCAAGATTAGTTTGATAAACTGAACTAGAAAGAAACTGAAAATATAAATACAAATACTTCTTAGACTGGCTTAATTCCTTTTTCAATATCTGGGGTCTACTCCTAGAAAAAGAATTCTGGCAACATATGCATTCAAGCTCTTTGACAGTCTTCTGACACCGCCAGGAAGCAGTGAGGGCTGGCTGCTCTCTAAGGAAGGTGGGAAAGCTGGGAGCCGAGGTTGACCCAGACCCTGATACGGCAAGTGGTGGACCAGGTCCAGAGGACATCCAGGGAGCCCAGCCGGGAGCAAAATGGGATGGGGCCAAGGACAGGGCTGGAGACAAGGCTACCACATACTTCTGACAGGAACATCCAGGAGTCAAGTAACCACAATGTAGGGCTGAGGTCCACTGAGGAGGCAGGGCCAGAGACAGCCCTCCCCTGGGCTGAGATGAAGTGGGGTACTGGGCACATGGGGCAGGGAGTGAGGGAGAAGGCCCCAGGCGAGGCTGGCCAGGGCCAGTAAGACATATCTGTGTACACAGGGCCATGCCAAAAGGTGACATGAATTTTAAACAAAACAAAACCAAACCAAATGTCAGCTATTAAGACAGTCTATTACTGCAGAAGAAATTCTAGTTCATTCATACATGTCAAAGGCACAACAAACCTTACTGAGTGACAGAATTATACAAACTGAAAATTGCCATGCTCAAATTGCAAAACCATGTCCCTAAATACTTAGTAAAATATTCATGGTAAGTTCTTATCAAAGAATATCTAACAAACCAGCTAAGCAAACTACACAGCTTTCAGTTGTGGATTTTTTGTTGTTGTTTTTGGGGTGTTATGCTGGCAACTGTGAACAATCTGTCTCGGTGGGCTCAACTATGGAAGTTTTAGCTTAGTAAATGGCTGTTGTATTGTTCTGCCCTAACCAGTACATATGTTCAGAAAATAAATCAGAAAAACTGAGAACATTTTAATAATTTTTATAGCTACACAAGCTATGCTTAGTTACAAAAATACTAGATGCTAATGATCATATTTCTTAGAGACCACAATATCAAAAAAGAATTTTTACAAGAAAGAGATGAGTTACCTTTCATATTTTTTAGTAATCTTCCTTTGTTCTTTTGCAAAAAGGTTTGAGGGTTTGTGAGAATAGGCTGTAGGATTCTGCAATGAAGAGCATATATTTGATGAAACTTCCCAAACTCTTTTTTAATTATTCGTAAAGGGCAGAATGTCAAGCTCCCACATGTCATGAGAATTTTTTAGTCTTATCTGCTATAAAAACAAACAACAGTCATTTTGTCATCACTTCAAATTGGAGTTTACCCTGATTAACAGTGAAGAAGGAAGGGAAAATATGAGAATGGATCAAAACTTCCTATGAACTGGTATCCCATCTCTGACAGTGGCCAACTGTGGCTGCCTATGGAAAAAATAGATGAAACACTAAGCTCAAAGTGATCCCACAAACTCCAAGCAGTCAGTGACAGGGCTGTGTGAGTTTATAGTTGAGTCAAAACCGTTCTTTAATAGCCATTCTGATCATCTTTGTTGTGCTTGCCTAAGACATTTTCAAATTCTACTATATCGCTTTAAAATAGGATTACCGTAACTGCAATCAGTGTTCAAAATGTGGGTGCACCATGGATTTACCTCATAGCACAATATCATCTTCTGGCTTGTTCTTTATTAATTTCTTAATAATTTCTAACATTCTGTCTAAATTTCTTGCTTACTGCTAAGTATTTAGGTAACATTTTCAAAGAACTGTCCACAGTGATTCCAAAATATGTTTTCACAGTCACAAAGGCTACTTTAAAGTCAATCCTGCTGTATGTTTTCTGTGTGCAGTACTCTTTTTCCTGACATTGTTCATCTTGCATTTCATCTGTTGGTCTATGATTTTATGATTTTGCTATATATTTAAGTTTTTAGGTTCCCATTTTGATACAGCTCAGGATATTTTGAAAGATCATGTTATTTCAAGAGTCTTCCAGAGGTACTGAATTTCTGCTGGATTGAGAAATTCCAAGATTTGGGTTCAGATCATGAAGATGTCATCTATGTGTCTTACATACAGAATAATTTTGGTACTCAGGTATATGGAATTATTCAGGGAACTCATGAAGATACTGTCACCCTATGAATCCATCTTCATGTTCACAGCTGTGATTCTTTGTTTAGAGAAAATATTGCTTGCTGATGTCACGTTTGTGAGTTAATTTTGGAGGAGTATTGGCTTGAGTATGTTTGGATTCAAAATCTGAAGGTTGGTCTTACTTTTGTAGGTATTTCAGACAGGTAATGATACTGCCATGATATGGGATAATAATATGCAAATTATATTGTCCATAATAACAGAGGATGTTGACAGATGTTACAGTTTGTGGAGGACATCCACCATGTCTTGGAAAAGCTCACTCTTGTCAAGAGATACGAGTTTTTTGTGAACATGATAGATATTCTGAAAATGCCATGGTACAAAATGACAGGACTGATGTAGTTTTCTTGCTTGTGGATCCGTTTTCATCTGGGCAATCTAATTTCTCTGCATGACTGAGAAATGCTGTTAAGCTATACAGGAATAATTCAGAAAAATCTTTAATGGAGAGTGTTAGTCTAACACTCCTGTGAAATGTTCTGTCATTCTTATGTAATTTGCTCCCTTGAATCACAATATCTCACTCATTAATATCCTTCCAACAAGTTTCCAAGATGTCCACTACATAAAAGTCAACATGTAAAAGCAGACATTCTAATTAACCTGTCTTAATTTCTACAGTTCACACTTTAGTAATGCAATGTGGTCTTTGATTGCATGGCCTATCTTGTTTTCTGTGACACAAAATTGGCTGCTAGAGTTATCACTGTGAAATTGAGAATATTTTTAAAGAAGTAAAATGATACACACCTATATGTCATATATACACATCACAGCCTTTTGGCTTTCATTTGTGTGTAGCTTCTCAGTTTGAGGTTTTTTTTCCTCTTGTTTTAAACAATTCATGTAATCCAGGAGGACTAATCAAACTACATATCATTTCTGCCTTTATACAATGATTAAAAATTTGATTTAAACTGATCAGTATTACTGTGTTTGGTGCTTCTGAAAGAATACCTTCATGCCATTGTCTTGGTATACTTTAAGAAGAGCTGCACAGAACAGCTTTTTGTTGCATTCTGGTACCAGAGAGAAGCTTAATTAAGTTTGCGGAGTGAGAAGCATCTGCTGTAGGTCATAGAAAGAGAGGTGTAGCAATATTTTTATATTGATTACATGAAATAGGATAAGGGCTATTTCTCTTAATGTCAAGAGTAAGTGAAAATAAGAAATAATTGCATTGTCCACAAAAAACATGTCAAAACCACTCTGTTTATATGAAGTCTTAAATATCTCAAGTTTCTTCCATAATGATAGTAGGTAGTCATTAAAAACATTTCCTTGCTATCTAGACAATTTGGGAGGTAACCTTATTTGTCTGTGTACAAAGACTGTGGGAAAGGTAAAAGCTGGTAGGCTGGGAGCACATTTTGTCTTTACTTATCCACATTACTAAAGCAGAATCTCGAAGAATTTGAGTTTTTCTAGCAACACTGAAGAGCAATGGTAATAGGAGTAGAAAAATTTACTGTGCACATAAACTACAGCTGGACTGAAATACAGCAACAGACCAGTTCCGGCTGCCGGACTTTGTTCTCTCCTCCCTCTTTTCACAATAGCTGCTATTGCCATGCCCATCTGTTATTACCATTACCAGTTTTCCCCCATCAGTCTTGATCGAGGATTAACAGAAGAAATGGATACATTATGCAAAGAAGAAAACAAATGCAATAGAAAATTATTAATTACATCCCAATTGTATTCATTATATCCCAACTGTTTTGCTTAACGAAACTGTCTGTTCTCCAGCCTCTGTCTGTTTCTAGACTTTTTCAGATTTTAAGTTACATGGGACTGGAGTATGTCTTCCCTGTATATTTGTACAACATCCAAGACAGTGAGGTTGCTTATTTGATTGAATGATCTATGCATAACTCCATAGTTATGCATAACTATTAACCATCAAAAACATTGACGGTTAATAATAAATATTACCCTCCGTAGGGAAAATAGGAGTACATGTAAAGCATTTTTTTTTTTTTTTTAAGGAAAAGCACTTAGAAATATATAAGTTTTTGGCAAATCTAGTTCAGGCTCTTGATATATCTGTAAGATTGTGCTATATTCTACCTTTTCCTTTTATGCTGGATGAAATAAATTGTAGCTAAATCACAATAAAATAGTTTATCAGCATATGCACATATATCCCATTCTAGCTGATGAGGTTACTCTTGTAACAGATAATGCTTAAATGGCATCAGTAGCACATGCAGCAGAGCTGTAACAAATGACAATAAATGTGCTACAGAAATGAAATGGATAGTTTTTTATCTGAAAGAAGATGAAAGCATAATATGAAATCCCATTTTGACAGTGGTTTGGCCTTTAGCAGAATATAAGAATTATTGTTATTGGTGTTGTTACATGCATTACCCTTCCATACATTGATTTTTACTGCAGAACTTTTAACATAAACAAGAAAAACAAATATATGTATATATGGCTAAAAGCTAAATCCTTATTTGAATTCTTATCAGTATGGATGGTAAGAACATGGTTTAGGGACTTTTAAAGACACTTAAATATTTCAGTTTTAAAATTTCCCTTATGGTACCACTCACAGAGGTTAAAGTTATAGTGCTTAATCCTGTTGTCTGAGGTCATTATGCATCTCTGCATATCTTGGAAAGATATTTTGTGCTTACATATGCATGCCTGTGTAGTAGGTGATTTTGCAAGTTGCATGGCAATATTACAGTATTACAGGCCTGCTTGAGCCCTATGCAGTGAAATTACAATAATTTGTAAAATGGAGGTATAATGATATTTCACTATTCCTTTTGGTAAATCACCAAGCTTGGAGGAAGCAGACAATTCTGCAAATGCAGGTAAGATGTGAGAACAGAGCATGGAACGATGCAGAGGAAGAAACGCGTGACCAAAGGAACAACAGCAATGAAGAAGGAAAGAGGTGGAGAAAGAAGAAAGAGGAAAAAACAATCAATAGTTACTGTATGGGAAGGGGAAAAGATCAGAACAGGGTGCTGCATGTGTCACTTAGTCAAGTGTGTTGTTTCCCTATTTATTTGAAAGGTTGCCTGTTGACAATCTCTTTGTTTTCAGTTGAGTTTACCCGTACATCATTGCCACATAGTCCCTAACAAAAAAAAAAAAAAAAAAAGAAAAAAGAAAAAAAGAAAAGCTCCAACCCCACTGAGAAATACATCCAAGAAACAAATAGATGGCTTGGGAATATCAGCCAGTTGCAAAAAGTTCCTGAAATGCAAAAAACCCCCCCCCCAAAACCCTAGAAGATAACCATGAAATCCCTAAATATGCCTGTTTAAATATTGATTAAAGGGGTTGAACTCTGGTTTGTACTGTCCTTATGTACAGTATATTTTTCCAAGTGAAATCAAGGTAAAAATATATATTTCAAGAAATTATAATTATTTATGATATACAGATTATTTTTTTACCACCAGATATTGCTGCTTTCATCTGGATTACATTGTCTTTAAATAATTTTAGTTTAAAAGGGAAAATGACCCCAATGGATTACAAATTACCTCACTATTTTGCAAGTGCGGGTCAAATTGCTCATGGAGAGGCTGCACTGGAAAACACTTCTGTGGAATAGTTCTGTTGTGATAATGGTTGTGTATCAATTATTTAGGAAACAGAGAAAAATGAGGTTTAGTCCTGTACAGTACAGAGATGGAGTATACAGTTCATAAAGTAAAAAGTAATGGCTGCTTCAGACACTGAAAAAGAGACTGACCTTATATTTATGACAGTGGTAGGCCCAGGAGTAAATCAAAGAGCACAATCCTTTAGATATGTGCTTACTTTCATGCTAAAGTTCATATTTGATCTATATGGTCATTGAAGCAATCATTCCTTATCCCTTTTTGGCCTTTCTCTCAAGTATAAAACAGAAGTATTACAATGGAAGGACAATTTATTTCTGCTGTACGAAGACAATTATATTAGTGTTTAATTGTGCTTGAGCTCATGTAGTTTCCATTCAAACTTTTGCTGGAGGTCAAAAATATTAAGCTATCTGCTCCTCATTTCACAGGAACTTGCGATAGAAGGGCTGAAGGGAAAACTGAGGCTAAAGGACATCATCATGCTGAGCAATTCTGCCAAAGGTGTTATCATGAATCTGCTGAACTTATATGTGGTTTGTTTACACTGCAGAAGAGGAAAGTGAATTTAACTGGACAGAGAACATAATGAAAAAAAAATCCATTAAGAAGGATTGTTTAAACAAAAGTCTCACAAAGCATCTACAGCTTCAGAAAGAACATTTTTTATTTAACTTCTCCTTTACTTATGGTTTCTGTGCTGTATGTGTCAAAAGTATTAATTTTGTTGTAAAAATAATTTCATCATTTCCTAGAATATGCAGTTAACATGGAAATATTTTATTATAATGAACCAACTGCTCTTAATCTTAAAATAGAACTCACAGGTTTTGGTGAATTATTGTGGAATTTAATTTGCCCTAATCTGCTATGGTGACAAGCGCAGTATAAATAAAAATGTGAAGAAGAAAAATGTTCCATTAAGCCAAGAGTAAAAGTCAGGAGATACAGGTTAAGATTTTTCAAAACTAGAACCTAAAGTTGAGCCCAGAACCCTTTAATTACACACCTAAAAAATGGCCTGGGTGCTCAACGGTTCTGAGCCTTCATTAAATTCCAGTTAACTGAAGGAAAACCACTGTGTGTATAATTAGCTGGCAAAAGTCAAGTTGCTTCTGTAGGCACCTGAGTACGGATGTAAAAGCTCACCTTTAGGACCTAACTAAGAAATAAAAAAATTAAGAAGTTATTTGTTTTCAGTTCCATTGCACTGGATTCTTGGGGTTTTTTCTTTGTTTGCTTTTTTTGTTTCAATCTCAAATTTATTTGTTGCTCTGCTTGAAGTCTAAGCCCCTGGGGATGAGTTTTTATGTGAGAATTTTATCTATCTCTTTATCTGTCTAGTTTAAGAAAAAAAAAAGTCTCTAGACTCCATGGTTGTAGAGAGGAACCTTTAAAAAGAACTACTAGAAAAATAACTGAAGGCCAAAATCCAGGGGAGCAAAAGCAAATAAAAAATAGCATTAAGAAATATGAACCACATGATTTTAAACCCTTCTCACAATTCTAGGGGTGGGAATTACTCTCAATTTCTTAATATTTATCCTTATTCACACTGTGCTAGGCAAGTTATTTAACCTTTCCATACCTAACTTCCCTTCTGTATATTGCAGATGAAATAATAGTATTTACTCACCTCTCAGGGTATTAGGAGATTTAATTTAATAATGCCTATGAAACACTTTATTAATCATAGAGGGAAAGTAATACGGAAGCATAGATTATTATCATTATTAATTAATTAAAAGAATCTCCCAAGACAAGAAAGGAATGATTATAGTCAGGTGATTTATTTTTTAAGAGTATACTGTGCTGTGACTTCTGAAAGAATTTTTGGGCAGCCTTGGAAGAAAACACATTAATTATATTGTTAGTAGACTTGGATTTATAACCTCATTGAAATTTCCAGGTTTTTAAAAGACTCATTATTTCTTCTCTTCTGTTGAATTGATGAGTAATTATTATGCAAATCTTCTTGTATTTCTTTATGGGTAACCTTTGAACTGGCATTTTAGCTGAATATTATATAAGATTATTGATAAAATACAATTGAATAGTAACAGAAGCAACGATAGCAGTTATTGCACATGTAAAATGCTCTCTGGAGTCCGAATGTTTTTAAATATGATGGGTTGAATACTTTGGCAATAAAAATATTCAGTGATGCCTTCTCTTGTTCTCAAATACACCATCAGTTTAAAAGTGCTCAAACAGTTTCCAAGCTGACCACATTTTTTTTAATTAGAAGTGAATGTGCTATTCTATGACAGATTGCAGTACTAGCAAAACAATGTATTCCCTAAGTAATACTAAACAAAACCTCCTTTTAAGGCCATTTTATCATCAACATCATCATCACTATCTGGGAAAATATAATATAATAATATAATAATATGTGGAGTGATCACAATAATTTTAATCTGTGAAATATCCTTTTTCTCACTGAATAACTGCAAAGCAAGGAGAAATCACTTCTGACCCTGCTGCAGTAAACGATTGTTTTTTTGCTTTTAGCTTCAGTACAGTCAACTTTCATGTGTCTCTGTTATTCTAGAGCAGCTCACAAGATGCTGTTGCATTCAGAAGTTTCATGAAATAGAGAAGGATTAGAGAAAAACTATGCAGAGCTCCTCTGAGTTTTGCCTGGGTTTGCTGAACTTAGCTCCTGAACAGAGGAAAAGAGGGAAGCTAAATACTGGACCAGGAAGCTCTGGGATGAGGCGGGAGATGCTTTGAAGATCCACATATTTTGGACAGCCTCCTTTCCTAAAAGCTCAACAGAACCTCAAACCTCTCTGCATGTAAGAGGTATTTAGCAAGAAGTTTACTAGTATTCACATCACTGAGTTGATGCTCAACATAGGAAGGCAAGTCCCTGTGTTCTCGAAACTACTGCACTTCTCATGGCACTCAAAACAATAGAAAAGTTTAAATCTTTTTATTTGCCCTCTGTTTTCAAAGCAATTTCTATTTTTTATCCCTCATGGTCCTATTTTCAAGCTTGTTTTCATGATCATAAGAACTTCAGAGCTTATTTTACAATAAATAAAAAAGTTTAAAACCAGAGACTCTTATGACAGCATGATTCCAGGACTTGAGCATTTATGAAACATGTCAAATACTGGAAAACTTGAAATAAAATGCCCCAGACTGACAACATTGCCCAGTTATTTTGGTTCTCAGCATGCTTTTTCACCTAGCTTGTTTTCATGATCATAAGAACTTCAGAGCTTATTTTACAATAAATAAAAAAGTTTAAAACCAGAGACTCTTATGACAGCATGATTCCAGGACTTGAGCATTTATGAAACATGTCAAATACTGGTGGACTTGTTGTAATATGCTGCCGCCTGCTAACATTGCCCAGTTATTTTGGTTCTCAGCATGCTTTTTCACCTTATAATTTATCAATTTTTGTTATCACAATTGATGTGTTCAGTTTGCTTGCTTTTAAAGGAAGATAAAAACATTACACTTTGCATCTTACTCCTTGTACTACAGATAAATAAAACACTTTTTTTTTTCTCTGAAGCAGTTCACCATTGTCAAATTTGAGCTGTTGTTTCTGAGATTATGAAGTCTAAGAACACTCAAAGCCTTGAAGGCATTATGTTATAGTACTTGCATTATGTCATCTAGGATGCGAGGTCTGCTCTTGCTGACATGTCAACGAGAATATTAAAGCATGAAAGACAATTAAAAAGAGTGAAATAAAAAGGTAACTATGTATTAGACTAGTTAACTTTCTAAAACAAGTCCTTTTTGATACTTTCTGGGAAACTATTCAAGAACAACTTCTATATTAACCTTAGCTAGAGATATTTACAAGTAAGTCAGCCTATCCTCTTGACTGTTTCATTCTTTGATCATAAGCTATCATAGAATCATTGAGGTTGGAAAAGACCTCTAAGATCATCGAGTCCAACCGTTGACCCAACACCACCATGCCCACTAAACC
>NW_008794543.1:7483875-7494563 GCF_000699145.1 Aptenodytes forsteri | reverse complement strand
GCGGTTTTGCCGCTTCAGGAAGGGTCCCCCGTCGCGATCCTCCGCTCCGGAGCCCTTCGCCTCGGTGGCTTCGAGACAATCATAATAGGATTAGATGGCATTACATTTGGAATCATTATGAGGAAATGTTTCTATATATCTGATATATCTGATATATGGCTAAATATGGTTAAATTGTAGAATCCAGTGCGATCAGTGCCTTCAAGAAAGACTATAGCTTTTCAAGAGAGACGTAATTCCTGAGAACAAGCATACTTGATCACAGAAAAATAATGTATTGCCAGCTCTCAGGTAGATGAACAGATAGGCTTCAGGATTCTTATTATTTCTTAAGTTTTCCCACTTTCCTGTCAAAATCTCTGAAACAGTAGCCTCTGAAACAGACTAGAGTCCACCTTGGGATAAATTCCTTTAAGCAACACAGAAAGAGAAATAAATAAGATGACACGAAGAAAGAGTGTAAGACGTTCATAGCAAATGTAGTGTGTGAAATAGAACTGCAAAGTGATATTTTTATTTTTAATTGTGGGACTCCATTAGCATAGTTTCATTACATCTCTAAACAATTTGATTTAAGAAGAGACAGAATGGTAATATACAGAGCAAAAACCAGTGGTTCCACATCTCTTGCTCATGCTATAGTTCTCAGAACACTTTATCACCTTTTTCAAATTGAGTCTTTTCCTTTTCGTTCTTATATACTCCTGCTCTTCCAAATTATAAAATTTCTTTTTTCTTTTTCTTTTTTTTTCTTCCTCAGGCTGTTTCGGTTAATTTAAGTCTGAATTTCTTAGTACTTGCTGGATCATGCAGAATAACCTGCACAAAACCAAACCTCTATTGCTGATCCCTTATGTCATGTGTACTGTCCATTAAAATTATCATTCCCCCCATGCTTAAAAGCAACACATCCATCACAATAATCTTGCACTGGGCATAGTGTGACAAAAATGCCAGAATAAAGCCTCTTTGAAAAGAGAAAATGAAGAGAAGGTGGTAAAACAAAGCCGCAACAACTTTGTGGATAATAGATAAATTCTCTTTCAGTTTCTGAAGATTTGGAAATGTTAAATTAAACTTACCATACCACCTGCGCAGACAGACATCTGTCTATCTCTGAAGAACTTTCAGTTTTCTTCTCAACTGTTTGTTGTGTGTACATGTTTGTCTCTACCCCGCAAAGGCAGAGAGGTATCAGCATGCTGTTTAAGGAGGTCACTCATCTTGGTTTTATTCTTTTCTTCCTTATGGAGTTGTTTATTGGAGTTTTATGGAGGCTTGTAATATGCTGTAATGAGTTGAGGAATTCTAATAGGTTGAGGAATTAACATACTAATGAGATAAATGTGTCAGTTTACACTTTGTAGAATTGTTGGGTTTTGACTTTCTGTAGACATAGCTGAGCGTTAGTCATACAAATTATTTTGAGCTGTTAAAGAAAATTAAATTATAATTTTGTAGAAATTTCAGAAATATTTTAATTGTTTTTGATTATGAATAAAACCAAATAAGACTACTTCTCCTAACTCAAAAAATGTTTAAAGGAAAAAAAACCACCTTTTTTTTTTCCAATTTATAGTTTTAATTTTTTTTTTTTAGTATTGGAACCGAATACTTTGGTCTCATTAAAACTGTTGTCTTCCAGTTGAAATTACCTGTTTATATGAAATATATTCTCTAGGGTGGAAAAAAAATCTTCAAACTCAGGGCTGCAAGCATCCTTCTTTTTCCTTTTAAAGAAAACTGAATGTCTGATGCAAACATGACTCAAGAAACATAGAGATAGTGTATTTATGTTTAATCTGGCTAAGGTACGGAGACTGCCAGCAACTGCCTGACCATGAATAGCAGCCATATTTTATCTGTCTTGCCCTCAGGTGGAAAAAAACAGGAGAGACCTTCCCAGCAAGTGTGTTCTCTGAAATAAGTAATCTTGCTAGAGTAAATTCAAGTTGGTTGAAAATAAAGAAAATAGCTATTTTCAAAAGTGGGCTAGATAAAGGATAAAGTATATTTTTAGTTCTTTATTTTCCTTGACTTCATGCTAATTAGGTGAAAGAACCAAACAATTTAAGTTTTTACAGGGACAATATCTACTTTGTATTACTCTAAATGTTAAAACCATTTATTGAATGAACTTCTCAAACCCGGTGATTTTTGTTGTATAGAGCTGTCAGAGTGATATTTAAAATGAGTGAATATGGTCAGTGTATTAAAAAAAAAATCAGGCTTTTTAAGTAGCAGTGTAGCAAGATTAAAGGCCAACCTTTTAGATATAATTGCACTTGAAAGGCTGCCAATTAAGTTAAGAATTGCAACTACAGTGCTTATTGCACATTTCTAGATCTGAAAATACAAGTAGATGGTGGGGGTGGGGAAACTGCATTCTTTAAGACAATGACCCCAGGGAGTGAAATTTGCAGACGCTGTACATTAGAACAAGCTAGTGATGCTAACATCCTTTTGAGATTTCGTGCCAGAAATGTATGTGGGTGGAACACAAAGGTGCATTCACACAGGCTTTGTCCTTCCTGGATTACGTGAAAAGTTGAGGGATGTTGCAGCTCTGCGTTGAGCTGCTCCATAACTCCAGTCTGGTCATTTGTGGGTGCCTTCCTAGATGGATGGAGTGACTGAGACATTGTAGTGCCCTTACAGTGCAGCTGCCTTAGCTCAGGCAGTCTCCAAGCTTTTTGCTTCTCAGTACCCTGTTGGAGCCCAAGCATCCTCTTATGTAGAAATATGCAACCAAACAACCAAAGATAAATAGTGGTGATTACAATAAAAGTAACACTTGTTTATAAAGAGGAGACTGGTGTGTCAGCTACTGATACATAGGCATAAACAGCTATGCAAACTGTCAAAAGCCAGTGCTAGTGTGGAGGATAAACCTCTCCCTTTCCCATAAACATATTCCTTGTCCCAGTAAATTTGTCTGTAACACAGACGACACCCAATAGTCTACCAGAGATTTCAACATTAGCATTTCAGAATAATTAATCTTGTTGATAATCCACAATTCTTTCCACTGAAATGGTGAGAATTAATTGATAGCTTGGGGTTTCCATGCCCTGTATTCCATAACGTAACTCATCTATATTCTCTTGGCCCCTTGGAACACATATCTCCTAGCCGGCATTCTTATTAGGAATGACTAAATATCATCACTGCTTCATACCCATTTATGCTACTATCAGGCGACCTGCTTAATGCAGTTGTAAATAAGGAAAGCTAGTAGCAATAAAACTGCAGGGCAAATCCTCAAGGACAACATTACCTTTGACAAACTGGCAAAATACTTAAAAAGCTTGAAAAACTGTAGTTGGAAATCCATAAAAATGAAGTTTTCAGCTTTAGTGTTATTCTAAAAATATATTTTCCTTTTGTATTGGATGAATTCTTTTCCCTTTGTATTCGTCTGTACTCTTTAAAGTGACATTTAGCTAATGTAGCAAGAAGCCACAGCTGTTTGTTTGGGAGGGCTGGGAGACCACAGCTCACAACATTTTAAACATATAAAAGTGAAGACTGAGGATGAGGAGTAATCTACTGGGTCACCAGGTATTGTTCTTGGAACGTTCCAGAGAATCACTTCTTTGATGACTAGAGATTTTTTTTCCTTATTTCTAGCATAAATTTATTCTTAGTTAGTGCTTACACATTTGTTTTTGTGCCAACAAAATGCTTTATCTTCTATAGCTCTTTTTCCTCCTAAGTGGGTACCCAATGATGTATTTAAAAACGCAGTCATAGCCCCTCTCAGTCTGAATTTTGCTAAAAAACTCCCAAAAAACCAAACCACAGACTCTGCAGGCCTCATAAGGTTTTCCATTCCTTTGATGCAGAATGTTAATTATCTTCATTTCTGTCTGTTACACTTACTATTTTTCTTAAATATATGTAAATTAATTGTCCTCTTTAAAAGCAGTTGGAAGATACATACAGAAAAAGACTATAACATGACAATGAAGATATTAAGTGGCAGTTATCACTACACACACATATACTGTGCATGACAAACAGAATTAGAATTAAAAAATTTTCTAAATCTCAGATATGCACCTCTAATTATTATAATTTAACATGATCCATTTTGCACCCTACCAGCTGTTTGACCCTGAAGCATTCAGAAAATCAAAAGGAACATGTATAATAGCATATTTTGCTAATATAAATAGTACACATGATACATAAAATACATGTTCTTGCAAGATTTTCTTAATAGTTTAGGGTCAATATATGTTAGTACCAACTTGCTATCCTCCCTATTCTGTTAAAAGTATATTAGAAGTTGTATATTATTTTTAATAATTTCTCTCTTGTAGCAATAATTTAATGCTAGATTTTTAACCTAACGTGAATTATAATTAGTTTTTCAAATCAGTGTTCAAAATGAAAGGCACTGACACTTAGCTGTAGAGTTGTCAAAGTGAGAGAACAGTACAATATAATATTGATCTCTGAGAGATGCTCCAGTCCCTTACTCATGCTAGCGGTCTTTTGACAGACTCTCTCCAGTAACTCCTTATCTCTCTTATACCAAGGAGTCCAGAACTGGACACAGTATTCCAGATATGACACAGTAGTTCAGGTGTGAAGATAAAAATACAATACATGCAAGTGACAATCAATTTTATTACAGAATTTTTATGTAATAATATATCTTCATTTTTACAACTATTTGATATGCCACTGTGCAGAAGTTTTCCTGGCTACTAGTAAGGCAGTACTTTTACATGTAGAAGTAACACAATAGGGATAAGAGTGTTCATCAGACAGTATTAGGTAGCCTATCAACATACACACATGAAGCTAGAAGACAAAGATGAGGAATTTAGGAAAAGCATTAATTTTTGATAGATAGGATTATACCTCCTAGTTTGGTGCACAAGGCTTTTTGGCTTAGCTTTGTTGTTGAGCTGTTAAATCAGGGTCAAAGTTTAAACCTATATAAAGAGAAGCTTTGGCAGCTATTTGTCTTCTGCAGGTGGGTGGGATGGCTTAGGTTAACGATTGAGTCAGCCTGTGTGATTCAGGCTGTAAGAAAGACGGAAGCATTGCATAGCATAAGGACAGAAGCAAGTGAGAACATAAATTATGGATATACCAAACACAAAAAGGGATGTTTATAAATCTGGATCACTGATTTAATAGTTGAAATTACAGTACAAATATGGCAATTAAGAAAAATTGTATTTGAATAACTACCAATAATATATTTCCAATTAGAGTAACTCATTTTTCAAACTCATTATGTATTTCTTCTGATACATATGTTTAAAGGTTTTCCTTGTCAAAAAGAAATAGAATTAGCCACTTATCATTTTAAATAGGAATGTGAAGACACAGTGATGTTCTGAGTTTCAGTGAAATCAGTTTTGTTAATTTAAAACATTCCCTCATGAAAATAGTATTTAAAGACCTGCCTGATTAATTAGCAGGAAACTTGTCTTGCCTCCTCAAGTCCTGCTTTGAAAACTCCTGTTCTTTTCTTGGTGTTTGCAGGAGGGGGAAAATGTAAGGATAGCAGTTTAAGTTCAATGGCAGATGTAAATCCTGCTTTCTTCAGGAGTCTCAGCGAAAGCTATGAATCAGGAACATCTGCAACATCTGTCTTCAGAGTGAACAGATCCTGAGCCAGCCCTTTTGACAGCTCTCTCAGTAATGCTAGTTCTTGTCTAATTCTCAGAAGCAAGCTGTAATGCAGCCTCTTCCCTGAAAGACTGATATGTTTATTTTCAAAATAGAAGTGTTGGGTAACTAAGAACCACAGTTTAACCCTTCACCTTTCCTCACTGCTGTAGGATACGCTGGTCTGCCATCGAAACCCTGATACACGTAACTGCCAGTGCTCTGTTCTTTATGTCTGATAAAATACATGGCTTTTATTTTGCTCTGATATTTCATTAGAGCTTATTTGCTTAATCATCCTCATATACAAGCAATAACTATTATAAATGTATCTTATCTATGAGTAAGCCACTAATAAATGCTTATTCAAATTTGCATTATATCTCTGAACTCAAATAAAAGTAAAGCAGATGTGAAATCTGTATAGCTCAGTTCCAGTGATTTTGTTATGTCTATTGGTGAAAAAAAAAGACAGCAAACGTTTCCATCCTGCTACATTTCATGACCAAATATTTTAGTCTTAACACTTTCTAGGAAACAGATATTTCAAGGTAGGCTTGTTAAACTGTATTTAGCTAACTATAAGTAATGGACACGGTTAAAAGTCTATTTTGAAGGAAATAAATTAATGTATTTTTAATGAAAATTTCTCTCAAAATAATTAAGATTTTTGTTTGCAAGTAAGGTAAGTTCCTATTTCAGCAAGTGATCTTTGACTCACAAAAAAGAAAAATAGCTGGATTGTCTGACTGATAATATATGTGTCAAAAAGACTTATAACTGAATGAGAACTCCTGCCAGCTGAGCAAATGGGCTCCACAATGCTTCAACCTGGTATCTTCTTACAAATTCTCTATTAGGACCATTAGAGACATATGTGCAAGATTTTTTTCTGCCTCGGGGCCCTCACTGTAGTAATGGGCCTTCCCGGCACAGGCCAGCCTCCCTCAGGGCCTGCTCCACAGCCCACGGGCCCAGGACGCCATTTCAGCCCAGCGGGGGCCTTCAGTCCCTGCCCCAGCAGTGCCTCAGGCCTGCCTGCCCCTAGTCCTGTCCTTGGGCAGTTTGATTTCCTGCACTGATCTCGGACATGGCTTATTCCCATCCTTCCCAATGCTCATAGGCCCTGCTGTCACCAGCCAGGTGCCCTGCCTGCCTGCTTCCAGCCGTGGGACCGTGCCTGCGGGTGAGGTGATGGCCCAGCTGCCTCATGGCCACCCGCCCTGGCGAGCAGCCCTGCTCCTGCTGCCCCTGATGTCCTGCCCAGCTACTCTGCCTGGACAGTCCCAAGTCTTGGGCATGTCCTGAGGTAAAAAAAATCTTCTAAGTGCTGTTAGTTTTCATTGCAGAACTGAATTCTTAAATCATTCCTACTAAGAGCAAGTGCATGCTTGTGCAGCCATTAGCAAAGGATACTCACTAGTTCTCAACCTGTATACTTGAGAATTTAACCCCACGCTATTGCTAATAAATATATTTGTGAATCTTGTAATTAGACTTTTCTTGTTTTTATGGATTTGATTGTGCAGTAGTACGAATGCCAGAAGTCCACAGAGAGCAAGATGCAGAAGGTGGCCTGCAAAGTATTGCAAAACTCTGATAAGGAATAAAACTTTAATTAGACTGAATTATAGAAACATGCAGCTGCAAAACACGGTGTCTAGCCCAGTGACCCGTGGGTTGGTGCTGTGAAGGTACTTAGGCGAGATTACAGGGATGTGTTTTCCTCCAGTTTGGGTGAACAAGGGGGCCCTGGGCGGCAGCCAGGCCTGCTCCTCTCACCTCCTGCAGGCCCACGTTAACCCTCGCAGTGCCACCTGTTGTGTCTGGCAGTTATTTTCAATCCCTCCTGGTGAAACTAAATCATTTAGCAAAGAAAACGCCCAAACAAATAAGTAAAAGGAAGATTCATTGGGCAAGCAAGAGAGAACTGAGGGCATTTTATGGGGAAGAAGTGAATTGTTTTAGAAAAAAATGGACTCCCTCAGGGCGTCCCTCTGATGGGAAGTGTCCTGGAAGCTGCCATGCTTGTGTAGGGCTGACATTCACAGACTCTCCCTTGGATCAGGCTTTCCCTCCTGCTCAGGTGGAGGAAGATTTGATTCTGGGATCTTGGTCCTGTGGTAGGTGTTGTGTGGCAAATTGACATGTTTGTTGAAGCTAACATTGAGGCATTTACCACATTTCAAAAATGGAGGTCCTTACAGACTTTTGGCATGCAGTTGGGGTTTGGGGAGTGGTGTTTGTTATAAACTTCAAATTCAGTTTTAAAGAATTATATCCTTGTGGATCTGAGCTTCATGAATGATGTGGTCTAAACATATAGTCCTAAAGTGTGCATTTTGCATGGATTGAAGTTCAGGTCTTGAGGCAACTGGTGATTTCTCCTAGGCTATTTTGTATTTTTAGTAACCATTTTACTTTAGTGACAGGATGCTCAGGAAATCTGGGAAATGTTTCCCATGTGTCTGGCAAACACTTCCCATCTGCCTTTAGACATGTCATTAGTTTCCCTGTGCATCATTCTTGCATCTATAAAATGAAAAGACTTTTGTATCTCTGGTGTCTGAAGGATATGTTTATTTTTTTGATAGAATAATGACTGAAAGGAATCAAATGCACAAAGTAAACAGGAAGTTAGCAACCAGAATCCAGAAATCCTTGCAAGAAATTGGTATTAAAGTTATTTCTGAGAAGTGATCATTTTGAATGTGAATCAAATTTTTAGATAATGAAGTATTCATTGGTAATGGCATAGGGGACACCAATTTCATTGTTTATAAGTTTATATTATAAATTCCATTGGTTTGGTCCATCTGAGGCTCTCTTCCTCCAGTGCATATACAAAGTGCAGACCTATTTTTCACATAGAAATCAATGAAATAATTGTAAAAACTTGCCAAATTCTACCCTCATATAGTACTAGTTCTGGAAGTCTAACCTGCACAAATAGAAGCAAATTTTAGCCAGAACTTGGAAATGTCCTGCACATTCTGGTTAATTGGAATGATTTGTGACATCAGACCTTTAAAATAAGGATTCAGGTTATAACAGAAAATTGAACTGGAACTTTCATTAAATATATGATACCTATTGATTTGTATTGCCTTCCATTCTAAGCCAATTATATATTCTTTTTCATTAAGAAAAAGGCATAAAATATACCTTAAATAAATGTCTTAATCATCTGCCTTACCTTTTAATCTTGGTCAAGATGAGCTAAAGCATTAATCAAAATTAAAGCTGTACAGTACAGTTTAAAATACGTACATTCTTTACCATTAAGAGGGACAAATACCATGTCTTCTCCCTCTTTTTCTTTTAAATGCTCTGCTATTTTATCCTCATTAATGGGGTAAGCATTAAAGGGATAAAAAACAAATCTATACATAAAGCAGTTATTTAACTCATAAATGATGTAATTCATTAGATTCTACCTAATTTAAAGTTTTAAAATGGTATTTCAAGAGGTTTTTCAGCCAAATGGAATACCGATTCTTACATTCATACAATTCTTATGTCAAAATAATTCACCTATATTTGAAAAACAAAGTGAATTGCTCAAAAAGCTGATTTACAAAAAGCTAAGCATTTCATGAACATTTATAAACTATAGTGATCACTTCAAATGTTCGTTTCCTTACCTTTTTAAAAAAAAAAAAGTCAGTGTGCAAGACCAGCATAATAGAGCTAATTTATTATATGTATGCAGTTCTATGGCATGTCTTCATGAAAAACCATATTCTCAAGCACACAAAACTTTATATCAACATTGTTTTGTCATGTTAAAGGAGCATCAGAGTAAAATATGCAGTTTTGTAGAACAATGTTAGTTGTGCATTGCAGTAATCCAAGGAAATGAATGCAGTGCAAGTTGATACCAATAAAAAAAAGTTTTATCATTCTGAGAAAATCTTTACAATTGATTATAGTTTGTGATTCAAATGCAGGGTGAGGTAAACACATTTATACAGAATCTAACACCCGTATCTTGGACAGAAACCTATTTGTGAGTAGATGCAACAAAAGCAAAGTTGCCTAAAACAAGATTTAAGAAATAGTCAAAACTGGACAATTGCTGTATATGCTGAAAATGTCCTCATCCTTGTTTGAAACTAGACTTCTGTGTGTCCTGGAAACTTTGTTGTTTTGTGTATCCACAGCTGTTATAGGTGCCTAGCTCAAACCTAAACCTGAGTATGTTCCTGAAACAAAGATATCTAGATGCAGAAAACACTCTATTTGGAAGAAATAGAGACTGTTCCATCTTTCATAACATAATCTCATGGAATCAGGATGCTGATGACTAGCTGTACACCCTTTTCCCCTAGACTGGTCATTTACCTTAAAACCCAATGGGACAGTGGAGGGGGAGAAGATATCACCAGGGGAACGGGTAGACACTAGATAGTTTGTGTTTGTATCATTTTAACTCTGTGTAATTTAAAGTATCAATGTTAGTCAACTTTAGTCAACTTTCACCCTTGAAAGGGGAAAGGGATAAAACCAGGCTTGCTAGACATAAGCCTGGGGGTGGCATGCCAGTGTTTGAGGGACGGTGTGCTAACGAGGTCCTTTGGTCTGCCATCTCAATGGAGGTAAGGGATGGACATCCATGTGGCAGCAAAGACGCAAGGGTTATGGATGTGTTAGACACCACGGAAGTGTCTGAGAATGGTCATGTAGGAATTAGGGTTTCTCTCCCCAAAAGGTGGTGGGATCAATAGCCCAGCTGAAGTGCATCTACACCAATGCACGCAGCATGGGCAACAAACAGGAGGAGCTGGAAGCCATTGTGCAGCTGGAAAACTATGATATAGTTGCCGTCAAGGAAACATGGTGGGATAACTCGCACAACTGGAGTACTGCAATGGATGGCAATAAACTCTTCAGAAGGGATAGGCAAGGAAGGAGAGGTGGTGGGCTAACCCTGTAGGTTAGGGAGTGTTTTGACTGTCTAGAGCTTAATGATGGTGACGATAGGGTTGAGTGTTTGTGGGTAAGAATCAGGGGGAAGGCCAACAAGGCAGATATCATGGTGGGAGTCTATTATATAT